>NW_020538303.1:0-30363 GCF_003426905.1 Ctenocephalides felis
TTTTATATAAGATAAAATAACATCATTATTGATTAGTCCGTTCTATTTATTGAAATACGATATGAAGTCCTTTGAAAAGCAATAAATATTCAGTTTAATGACGAGTCGAGATAATATTTTGACACATGTTTATATAACACACAACAGCGTGAAGTGATATTTCTTGTCAGCGATCATGGGATTTAAAACATGTACATATGTATCATGTATCCACAAGCGCAATGTAAAAATATCGAAATACCGGTATTTTAAGTTATTTACCGGTAAAAATACCGTCGAAAAATTAAGCGGTTTACCGGTAATTCGGTATAACCGTAACCGGTATTGCATTCCCTAATATAAACATTATGACTTACGAGCTATGTACATCTATCATATTGATAACAATACATTAAATTAAATTATGTTTGTAAATTCTATACACATTATACTTATATACATTAAAGATTTCAAAATAGACTAAATTTAATTTTAAATTTTGGTAAAAAATGTCAACAAAAACCAACTCTTTATAATATTAAGGACAAACACAAACACAAAAGTTAATAAGTAACTATGTCACAATAATAAAATAGAAACAATATTTCTTTCATAGCTAACTAAGTAATATTAATTATTTCTTTGACTATTATCTATTGGGTTATTAATGGAGGAAGGTATTTTGTATTTGCAGTAGCATGGCCTATAAGTATTTATGCTTCCAATGTTATTTATGGTAGGGTTCTGATTAGTTAAACATGTAGTATAGTACTTTTTTGAAATACCGTCAATGTAGGTTTTTTGTAAGGTATATTTGTGGCTTCATGAAGAAATGTAGTACTTATATAATGTTTTGTACTTGGGTTTCTTGATTGTCCTATAATCATCCTTGCAGCAGTATTTTGTAGTTTTTGTAACTTGTCTAGATTCTGATTATTTGTCATACACCAGATTGGGCATCCATATGTTAAGATTGGTCTTATCATAGTCAGGTATAACGTTCTTTTATTTTATTTTCATTAAGACAGCTTCTGAATTTCATTAATGGGTTTAGCATGTACAAAATCTTTTTAGCTTGGTTAATTTTATTTTTTATGTGTACATTGAAATTAAATTTTCTGTCCAACGACAGTCCCAAGTATTTAACTTCATTATTCCATGGTATTACAATATCATGCACTTGAAGTGTTAGCGATGGTATTGGATTTTTTCGTCTTTTGGTAAAGAAATTGATTCAGTTTTGTCATAGTTTATTTTAATTTTCCATTTATGTGCATATTTTAAAATTTTATCCAGTTGATTTTGGAGCCGCATAATAATTGAATTTTCAGATATACCTGAAGAAAAATTGCGATATCATCCGCAAACATTAATAGTTTGATGTCATTATTATTTGGAATATCAGAGACAAAGATAGAATATAATATAGGACCCAGTATACTACCTTGTGGTACCCCTGCAGTAACATGTCTATTGGTAGATTTATTGTTATATAAACTAACATAAAACATTCTATTGCAGAGATAACTCTTAATAATGTTGATTAGATAATTTGGAAACTTCAATTGTATCATTTTGAATAACAGACCACTAATCCATACTGTATCGAATGCCTTTTCAATGTCCAGCATTACCATTGCACTATTTCTCCTTTGATTGAATTGAGAATAGTTTTTTCTGTAATTATTGATAACGGATGGAGAGTAGAATGTTTTTCTCTAAACCCATATTGAAAATTTGGTATTATTTTATTTTCCAATATAAACTTATTAATTCTAATGTGAATTACCTTCTCAACTATTTTACTTAAGTGGGCTTAGCAGGCTAATCGGCCTGTAGCTGGTGGGTAGATCACTGTCCTTGTTGGGTTTCTTTACAGGTATGACATTAGAAGTTTTCCATATGGATGGAAAATAGTTAAGTTGTTATATTTACATATTATATATATTATTCTTCCTAATTTTTTATACATACATTCTCTCCTGGAGCGCTTTTTTTTTTCTTCGTTGAATAATATTTTAATTTCTTTGAATTTTAAGTTAATATGGTGATTGAGCTTTATTTTTGCTAGTTGAATAATATTTTAATTCATTTCTGTAATTAATTCAGATATCTTGAGTCCATTTGATTTTATTTTTGAATTGATTCGAACAGAATCAGCAAAGATATTCGCCTTGTCTTCATTATTTGATACGTAATTCGAGTTTAGTTTCAGACAGGGAATGCTTTCTTGTTTCTTAGTAAATTTTTTTAGCAAAATACCATACATTGTTTGGATTAACATTAATATTATTAAGCTTGGCATTCCACATTTTATTTTTGTGTTCATTAATTTTAATTGAAATATCTTTGGTTAATTTGTTCAACAACATTTTAACGGCAGGATTACCTGTTTTTTGCCACATTTTTCTAATTTTATTCTTATATTTAATTTGTTCGAGTATATAGGTAGGTATTGATAAGTAGTTATTCTTATCAATTTTAGGTATAAATTTGTTCATAGCCATTTGTATGTTATCTGTAAGTTGTTGAACCGATACCTCTAATTGTTCAGTATTATTGATATGTTTGCCAAAAGTAATGTTTTTATTTACGTACGATCTAAAACCTTTCCAGTTTGCCTCTTTGTAATTGTATTTTATGTTACTTGGTTCTGGTGTATTTAATGAAGCAGCTGTACTACAAACTTGATTTTTGCTGTTTTGATATGGAATGGAAGAATAACTGGGTTATGGTCCGAATTTGTCTCTGAGATAGTGTATGGTAAATAATTGGTATATATGTTGTTAGTAATCGCAAGATCAATGATTGAAGGTGTTTGTAAGTGATTAACTGGATATCTAGTAGGGGAGGATGTGTAATGCAAAGTATAATTATTTATGTTGTTAATCAGGAAATCGAATAGTTTTCTACCATTTAAATTATTATTACTGCAATTCCAATATTCATGTCTTGAATTAAAATCTCCCGCTATTAAAATTTTACTGTTTAAATTAAGTAATGATACTAAATCCCGGATATCTAACTTGTTACATGGGAAGTATACAGAACAGAACGTTATCAATTGATTATTCATTTGGATGTTTACTGCAATTGCTTCTGCGGTAATCAATTTTGCAATATGAATTTGTGAAAATTTAATATTATTTTTAATAACTATACATATACCTCTTGAGCCTATATAGGTAATGTCTTTTCTAATTATTTTATATCCAGGTATATAAATTTTATTATTAGGTTTAAGTAAAGTTTCAGATATTAATACAATATCTATATTATGATGATTTAAACAATTTAATATTTCATATACGTTATTTTGAATACCGTTAGCATTCCAGTACATTACATTAAAAGTATTTTTGTTTATATGCATAATGACATAAAACATTGAAATACCAATAATTGTTTTTCTTTATCTGTGTTACATTTTTTGATTTCTTTGGACAATTTAAGTAGTACATTTAAAGTTTTGACAACTGTGCTATCTGTAAATAGTTCATGAATTTCATTAATGTTTTCAAATATGCTACTAATGTTAGTTTCTGAGTTTTGAACAGGATAATGAGATTTGGCAGATACAGGTGTTTGTCTAGATGAATTTTGCGTATTCATTATATTAGTAGTCGTATTAGTATTGGGAAGATTAGGAAAGTTATTTCTGTTTAATGATTCTGAGAAGGATTTTGTTAATGGAGGAGGAGCCGGAGCAGGAATTAAATTACCTTTATTATTATTGTTATTGTTTATGCCACGCCTAGCACAATATCTTTGGAAAGTTTCACAGAGCTTATAATTAGCCGGGTGGTCTTTAAAACAATTTACACATTCAGGTTTATCTTCTGCTGTTTTTCCACATTTTCCAGGAGCATGTTCCTTGGTACATTTTACACATTGAAATTTCATATTACAAAATGGTGAAGTGTGTCCATGCTTTTGGCATCTATAACATTGTGGTACATGATGTGGATTGTATATCAGGCGTTCCCATGTTACCTTGTGTCCCATTATATGATTTAGAGATTTAATTTCATTCAATTCTTGGTCGGGTTGTAGTATTATTATGTGGACTGGGAGACCATATTTAATGTTATTAATTGATTTAGTCATCTGTATTATTTTGGTGACTTTTATTGTTTTGTTTGTCAAATATTCATATATTTCTTGTGTATTAATGTATGGTGGAATACCCTTTGCAACTATCTTCTTCTTGGTATTACCAGTTTTTGGATAAGTAAAATATTGAATCTCGTCGGCATTTAATTTTTTTAAGACCGTATTGTAATCCTCATCACTAGTTGTTGTAATTAAGTAGTTATTAATACCTCGATATTGAGATAGCATTTGAGTCTTACATAACTTTTGTAGTTCCCATATATAGTGACGGTTAGGTGGTGTACTTTTGATTATAATTGGTGGCATTTTAACTTGGTTTTGATGAATATCTGATACATGATTTGTATTATTTGCACCATTATTTCTTGACTTTCGTTTTTGAATTAGGTTAAAATCTTCTTCTGGTCCTGTAGTATTATGTAATAATTGATTGAATATGTTATGGTCCGCAAAAACCATATTATTGTCATTTACATTGTGTACATTACTGTGCATTTGATTATCTGAAGATGTTGATGGTTCACTTATATCCATGTCATGAATTGTTTCTGTAGTTGAATTATTATTATTCCTCACATTTACACTGGTGCAATTTATGTTTGAAGAATCGTTAGTTATTTCAGCAGGTATAACTGTTTCATTTTCCATCATTTCATTCAAGTTTTTACATGTATTATCTGTATTAGTATTATTTATATTATTTGTTATCTTGGTATTTTCTTGATTTATGATAGTATTTATCAGTATTTGTGAATTAACTTTTTTCACACTATCTGACATACCATTCTTGTTAACTTTGCTTTTACTGACAACACCTTTTTTAACACTAAGTGATTTGCTCACTAATTCATTGTTTTTGTTGTTAATAATTTTATTAGCATCACTATTCACTGCAATTGTACGTGTATTTTGTGGAAATACATAGTGCTGATCATTATAAATTGTGTTCATAGCATTTGCAATGCTTGAACCCAAATCGTATAATGTTTTATCACTACCATCCGACAATGAGTCATCATCGTCGCACTCTGACGGACCTTCGTCCATGAAAATTAATTGTTTCCAATACCGATGTGAACTCGTCGAGCGATCGAGTAGGAATCAGCAACAAAAGTAGCTAAAGCAGTTTTGTCAAACTGGTGTTCACGTTGAACATCGCTGTTCATGATATCTACTGCTGCTCGGCTCGGTGCTGACATGCCAAATTGAATTAGCGACATGTTCGAAATTTGGATACAAATATCTTCAATCATTATTAAGTCTTCGTTATATATTTGTTCTGAAAATTCATGATTATTATCTTGATTATCAATTTTATACCGATGCAAAATATCCTCACTCATTGGGTCTTTATGTGTATTCCACAGTGCAGATGCATTTGATGGAAAACATGTTGTTAATATTATTGCAAATAATTGTTGAATTTTTGATGTGCAGATGAAATCAGTGCTGCATCTGCAAGAGTCATGTCCCATTGATTTATCATTCTCCAATAAGTGCAACTCACGGCACGCATCATAAAAAGTTTCATATAAAATTCCATTGACTGTCCTCAAATTTTGGAATGATCTTGGTCCTATACAATCTACCCAAATTGTTTGTCATATATATGCCTTCGAATCCTGAAACAGGAATACCTCGTTTTCTAGGTACCCAATCTTTTAATTTTTTATTCCATGTAAAATATTTAGGTGTATCTGTATATAATAATGTTCTAGCAAATCTTCCAGCAATATCTGATCTATTACAAAGTTTAAAAAATACAGTTAGAGTAGTCTTCGGAGCAGTCAAGGCTTGTTGTAATATATTGTTTTCTGTAAAGTATACCCGCTGACCGTTCTTCAAATGCACAGCCAAATGTACCACAGATCGATTCCTTTCATGTATGGAAAAACCAAAAATACGCCAGATAGCTTCATTGCTGCTGACGTATCTCTACCCATTTGATATCGAGTTATTTCATCATTCTCATTAATACTTTTAATTGCAAATATCGCTTTGTCGCTCCCTTTATGAACATATTTGCATATGTATTTTATTGACTTCACCGAGCTGCACAGTTTGGCATTTATATGTGCTTTATAGGTTTTGCATAGCAATAGCAAATAAGGAACTACCCATCGATTATCAACATCTATTACCCCGGCATTCGACAGTCGCAATTCAAAACATTGTCCACCATTGTCAACGTCACGTCGCCGATAAGCGGGATAACCATCAATGTCGGTGATAGTATCGTTTTGAAATGATTTTGGAAAATGTTTTGTACATTTTCCATTCACCGTGCATGGTGACAAAATAATGAGAGTACCGCATGGACCATGTATCATGTTAGTAGTTATAATATCGAACAATTCCTCATCAACATTTTTATTAGGAATTTCTGCTGAGATAATATTGTCAATCTCTACAGAATGTACCTTATCAATTAACCACAACAAAATATGTGCATGGGGTAAACCTCTTTTCTGCCATTCTACTGAGTATAATCAACAGCGTGTTTCACCAAAAACAGATTGATGCGTTATCAAATTCATCAATTATTTAAACTTCTGTTTAAAAACTCGTGCAGTTGTATCATGCCTATCCATCGCTGTTTGTCCCGGCATCAGCAATTTTTTTATTTCATCCCATTTGGGATTGCACGTAAAGGTAATGAACAGGTCTGCCATATGCACGAACATAAGCCATAGCATCTTGAATGTACTCCTGCATATGTCGCGGACTTCCAATATAAGAAGATGGAAGAATATATGCAGTACCAATATGACTAATATCATTCATTGCATCTACATTACCAAGTACTGCATCACGCAAATGTATATGTTCCTCGGCGCGGAGTTTGGCTTGATTAAACTTTATGAATGTTATTTTCTTCATTAGCTCGAATCATTGATCGGTAGCAGTAAAAGTCCATGGCACTTACTTTTTCGGCAAGTTCTGCACATGGAATAAACTATATTAAAATTATTTTAATTATTATTATTTGATTTTTTTTTAAAAATAAGATTTTTACGTGTATTTGGATCCCTTTGTTTAATATTTAAATGGTACCCATCTTCACCTTTCCAAAATATCAATGCTTACTGCAAAGCATCATAAGAACGATGACTGTCCTGTATTATCTGCATGGTATTATCTCTCCGTTGTATACGTATATCACGCCCCTCACATAGATCACCAGCTATTACGACCGCGACTTCATTGACTGTTGGAACATTATATGCGCCAGCATGTTCTCCAACCGGCACTTTGTCTGCTCTAATAATAATAGCGTAATCATCGTTTTCTAGTCTACTTGAAAGAGTCTTAAAAAAATGCAACAACTGGTTATAGTTTTTAAAAAATATTTCTAAAGAGTTCACAATATCTCTTTCCTTCTAAGCTGTATGTGATTAAATTCGCATCGCATGTTTGTTTGTCGTTCATCATCGCCCATAAAATAAATCTGCAAGAATTTCGGATTCACATCAGGCATGGGAAACAATGAACCGATTTGGTGGTAAACTTGACCTTGTATCTTAAATGTTGATTCGAAATTTCGACAATCTTCATTTTCAAATACTTTCGTAGCACCAAATGACGTCATCTGAAAACATGAATTAAATTTGCAAATTTTTTTCAGTAATATTTTTGATTGATACGTTGTTCCATCTAGTAGAGTTTTTAAAGATTCCGGTGGTGTTGTTAATTTTGTCAATATAATTTTCCCTGATGCGCAAGATAAACCTGCTGATTCTCCTTTGAATTTTAGAGCATGGCAATGTTTACATGCTTTGTCCATATTACCAATGGTTATTAAAGAGTGTGATGAATAATCAATTTCAGGATCATAATTAAACGCCAGGTGCAAAAGTGATGCACGTACCAATGCTCTGTGATTATTAACTCGTCGTTGATTATTTTCTCTAATGGCGGCGGTCGCACCTCGTTGCACCTCTCGATTTCTTAATGCCATG
This sequence comes from Ctenocephalides felis, assembly GCF_003426905.1. Classification (NCBI taxonomy): domain Eukaryota; kingdom Metazoa; phylum Arthropoda; class Insecta; order Siphonaptera; family Pulicidae; genus Ctenocephalides; species Ctenocephalides felis. The sequence continues at coordinate 8,052 of NW_020538303.1, forward strand.
TCTCTCTAAACTTTCATTGGCACGTGTATTTCCTACTTGCTCTCTTAAATTCATATTGTCCATCATATGTTGTTCATGGGTCCTATTCAATCTTCGTTCATAGATTGCTCGAGCTTGCCGAGTACGTCTTCCAAAATTACTTGCTCCTCTGCGAATTCGTGGCATCGTGGCACGATAAAAAAAAGCCTGAATATTATAACCCGCTGGATAATGTGAATCACTTAATCTCACTCTCAAATTCTACTAAAACTATAACTGAAAAATACCAATATCTTCCACTAATACTGTATTATAACTGATTATTATTAAACCGCTTATTTAAACTATCATTCTCACATTACACATCAAAAACAAATTATATTTATCGCCAATTAATCAAGATAACATAGACTATCCTGGACTCTACTTTCCCGTACATAGCCACATCCTATCAAGTTAACAGGGATAAGACACTCTTAGCGGGCGCAGAGACATCTATGGAACTAACTCGCTTTGATAATTTTATGATATTTAGTTTTAAAAAAAAATCTAGTTGTACATGGTTGTATATTTTTTTTCTTAGAAATATTAACACAAAATTGAGCACAATATGGACATGATTTTTAATAAATAATGCTCAAGAGCGTTGACATTAACATTCATTATATTACATTTAATTCATTATATTTCATATTCATTATATTTATCTCATTCTTTTCTTTCAGTTCTATAGGTTAATGTTTGTATAAATATCGTAATATGTAAGTGTTATCAACATTTAAATTCGAATTATAAGTAAATTGATATTTCTTCAACTGTCATATCTCTAAATGAATATATCTATAGATAAAAGAGTATATGAATATATCATAGGTTTCCTCTCAATTCTCAAACTGATTGTGATTTTCTTTACCTATGCTGCGACTGCATAGTGCAATGAATAAGATTCGTATGGTTAGTTTAAGTTGTTGATCTTGAGTCAACGCATTCAATATTTAATGACTAACTTTCTATAATATTCAATTAAACATTAAGTATAATAAATAAAACATAATGAGTGACAAAGAATTGTTTCATGATTTTTTTTAAGAACGATTACCATCAGTTACATTTGTTACAGTTTGTTAAAGCTAAAAAAAATAATGTCTTGGTATGTAAAATACCATCATTTATTAATAAAAAGTTTTAATATAGTACTTAATTCGTCAAGCACAATTTTATTTATAATCAATTTATGTAAAACTATAATGTGATTTTGACAGAAAAAATGGTGCCATTGTATGAATAGATACAATTTCTGGAAGACTTTAGAATTAGCAGAACATCTCTAGCTAAGTGCAAGATATCACAAACATACGAAGACGGTGAATATTAAAATAGAAATAAATATGACGCAACAGTTTAGTAAAATAAGAGCATATCTGCATCAGGAAAATAAATGAATTTTATTGCTTAACCAAAACAAATCACCATTAATTATAATTTTAGGTACTAATATTTTCATAGGTTTAAGGGACATCAAACTGACAGCTATAGAGATTTTAGTGATTAGTGCATTGATGGTATTCTGAGTTTCATGTTTAAAAAAAACTCCGGTTGCTCGCCCGAAAGTTGCAACCGTGTCATTATGTAAAAATTTTTTAAAAGGAAAGAAGAAATTTTCAATACTGCGTTTTGTACAATTGATAAAGGGTAATAATGATGTTCTTACAATATGGACAAATGTATATGTGTATTCAAATTTCGCGCGGGGCTTATCTTTGCAATACAGAATGAAGTATGCTATGCTACTATGCGATTAGGCTTATTGTGTTTATGTACGTCCTGTTCCATATTGTATTTCAAGCAGACCACATCCAGCTAATAAATCATATTATATTTTAAATTGTGTTTTGGTTAATGTTATTATTTATTTTCTTTATTACCATAAAATTGGTCCATCTCACGGATATATAAAATCAGTGCACATTTAGTAGTACTATAACCAAAAATACACATACAAGTTTTGTTTATGCTGTACATGTGGGTCGACAACCTGGAAATATACATTCTTGGATTCAAGTTAGGTGAATATTAAAAACACTGCTTAATTTATGATCTGGAACATCATTTTCTTGTAATTGGAATTGGATTTGGCAAGTTATATCAAATACTATAAAAGCTATACCACGCCCCCAAGCCATTTGACACATAACCTCTATCTAGAGTTTGTTTACTACTACGTTCTATATCTTGGGATACATTGCTGAGGACAAATTAATACAGGAACAATAAGTTTTACTGGAATTTTGGACCACACACAGGAATTTTTTGGACAATATACAGAAATTCTCTGGGCAGCACACGATGTAGAGCAAGGTATTCAAGTAACAACCTGTTGCTGAGTCTAAATCTTATATATTATATACTCATTTTTATATTTTTTTCATATATATTTTGTACATTACTATTGTTCAAATTATTACCTTTATTTTGTTATCGTAAAGATATATCGTATACATTTTATAAAAGTGTACAATTCCATAAAAACGATTTACCAAATTTAAAAAATATTTGTATACCGCGATGCATTTTGAAACATTTATCTATTTCTGCGATAGAATACCACGGGTTTGCAGACGCATCTCTATCTGCATATGGCGCAGGTATATATATTAAAAATTTTTACTCTAATAAAACTACATCTACCAATTTATTATGCGCTAAAAGGGTAGCACCAGTAAAGAATATTACATTACCGCATCTTGAACTGTGTGCTGCCTTTATTATCTAAATTATATAAATATGTATGTACTAATGTCGATATCAAATTTAATAATTTTTTTTATGGAGCGATTTTACTCGCTACTATACTATTTCGTGTTGGCTTGGATCAAAACTGACCCAAGTCAATTAAAAATGTTTGTAAGTAACCGTTTAGCCGAAATTATTGAAAACTCTCCAAAATGTATTTGGAGACACATATCTAGCGAAGACAACCCGGCGGATATTGTCTCACGAGGTATATCAGCAAGTGAGTTGCAAAATTGTAGTTTGTGGTGGAACGGACCAAGCTGGTTAACTCTAAATTCTAATTGTTGGCCAAATAAATTAATAGAAAATACTGAAAATATACCAGATATTAAAGTTTTTACCATTTCTAACGACAATAATTTTAGTTTATTTTACACGCGTTTTTCCAAATTTTCCACGTTAGTTAGAGTAGTCGCCTTTATTTTAAGATGGTTGCCAAAATCTAAGTCTAATAGAGAATATTTAAAATATTTAACTATGAAGGAAATTCATAATTCTTCAAAATATATTATTTTACGCGTACAACAAGAGAGCTTCGGAAGTATTATGGATGGCTTCGAACTGATCAGAACTTATATTCTAAATTAAAATCTTTAAATCCTTTTATTGATGGCGAAGGCTTGCTGAGAGTTGGTGGAAGACTCGAATATGCTAACATATCGTATGAACAGAAGCATCCTATAATACTTCCCAAGTCTCATTATTTATTTATTTATTTATTTAAATATATAGCCCACAGATTTCTCCAAGAGGACTCAAAAACACAATTATTTTACATAATGAATAACAATTAAAATATATACAAAATTACAATATACAGTTAGTAACATAAAATGCTTAAGATAAAATTATTATTATTATTATGTTACCGAATTATTTTTACGCGGCGAACATGAAAGACTTCTGCACGCCGGCACTCAAACCACACTTTCGGTTGTGAGACAAAAATATTGGCCAATTGATGGCCGCAATACAACTAAAGAATTAATTCATAAGTGCGTTAAGTACACTAGATTTAAGGCGGCGGCTGCAGAACAACTTATGGGCAGTTTACCAGTCGATCGTGTTAATGTGAAACGTCTGTTTTTAGCTGTAGGGGTAGATTATGCAGGTCCAGTTATGCTGCGGGCGAGTCGGCTACGTAAGGCTCCTCAAATCAAAGCGTACATTGTTTTATTTGTGTGCATGTCCACCAAGGCAGTTCATTTAGATCTAGTTACGGAATTATCGACAGAAGCCTTTATAGCTACGTTGAAAAGATTTGTTTCACGGCGCGGTAGGTGTTCGATCATTCATAGCGATAATGGCAAAAATTTTGTAGGTGCTAATAAAGTTTTAGCTGAGTTATTTAAATTGTTTAAAGCAGAAGAAAATAAGCGACCTTTAATTTCAGCCGTTACACAATTAGATATTACTTGGCAGTTTACACCTACGTATGCTCCACACTTTGGTGGTTATGGGAGGGGTCGATAAAAATAATGAAATCACATTTGCGTAGAGTGATTGGGTAGCATTGTTTAACTTACGAGGAATATGTTACATTACTTACACAGGTCGAGGCAGTACTGAATTCACGTCCTTTATTAAGTATATCGGATGACAGCACAGATGCGTCATATTTATGCCCCAGTCTTTTTTTAATAGGTGATATAATGACTCCTGTACCAGAACCATACAATCTATGATTAAATGAATTAATTGAATATATATATGAATATAATTATTATTATACACATACATATAAATATATAATTATTCAAAATAAAATGTATAGATCTTGTTTTATTAAAAATGTTTTATAAAGAAATGTTCCATACTTATATGCAGAATTTACGAAGGCGCGCGGCGAGCAGTGCTGTTGCTAGTCGTTGCAAATCAGTGACGACTTACACGGGTGTTATATGAGCGCGAGCGTGTTCTTGCTCAGGTTTTTTCTACTTTTGGATGTGTTCTACCACATAAAATAAAACGAAATTTTGGACATTGAAAGAAAATTGAATAGCCTTTCTAATGATGCTAATTACAAATTAGTCCAAACAACCGCACTACCCAAAAATTCAAATCAAAAAACTATTTTCACTTTTTCATGCACTAAAAAATAATTATTAAACAATATTTGTTAAAAATAATATAGTACACACCGTTGTGAATAGAATGGCGTTATTTGTTTATCGATATCTTTTACAGTTGCGACAAAAAACGACTTTGAAAAAAGGGGCCACTTTCACACATTTTCAATGATATCTCGGCCAAATGATGAGCTACGGATTTGAAATTTGGTATATCGGATTTTCTCGAAAATACCTATAAAATTATTTAAATTATTATTAATTATTTAAATATAAACAGATTACGACCATGCGTGATCAATTTTGGAAAACATGGTCAAATCAATATTTAAACCAATTACAGGCCCGACATAAATGGTCAGACAGTTGTTCGAATTTAAAAATTGATAGTGTTGTATTAATTAAGGAAGACAATGCACCACCATTGCACTGGCAACTTGCCAGAATTGTAGACATAAAACCAGGTGCAGATGGTAAAGTTAGAGTCGTTAATATTAAAACTAATAAAGGAATCTATACTAGACCAATAACTAAAGTTGTACCTCTTCCGATAGAATAAATATATGAAATTCCATATCTTATAAGTTAAATTTAAATAATGTATTTTTCTAGAATGTTAGAATAGATTTTACTCAATTAGAATATATAATTTAAAATGAATTATTATTGATTACTATTATTATTTTTATACATTCCACTTTTCGAAAACATGTGTATCAAATTTAGATTACGATTATATTATTCATTTATGTATTTTAGGTTAAGTTACAATTTTGATAAATGTTAATGAAATATTTATAATTAATGTTAATAATGTAAATTTTTGGATGCTTTGCATCGCCCGGGAATATGGACAAATGTATTTGTGTATTCAAATTTCGCGCGGCTCTTATCTTTGTAATACAGAGTGAAGTATGCTATGTTACTATGCGATTAGGCTTGTTGTGTTCATGTACGTCCTGTTCCATATTGTATTTTAAGGAGACCACATCCAGCAAATAAATCATATTATATTTTAAATTGTGTTTTGGTTAATGTTATCATTTATATTCTTTATTACCAGGAGCAGAAAATTTAACTGGTATTTTTCAAAACTTTTGTCTAACAAATTGTATGTATGTTACCAATTATTCTTTTTTAGATTCTCGTTTAAATATAGTAATCAAGGAGCTCGCCAAAATGAGAATATTTATGGAAGGGTTCTAAGGAAAAATTACGAAATTGATTTTGGCAAAGCAGACAATGCCACATGTGGAAGATGCCGATCAATTTGGGTCAGCAAGAAATGTGATAAAATATTTTCCGCTGAAGACCATGGAGGAAGTGGAAATGGTGCAACAATATATAATGAAAAATAATTTGAAAAGTGAAATCGTATGAGAATGATACAAACTTCAGATATTATTTTATTTAAGTTATATTTTATACCTAATGTGATATCTTATTTTTTAATCGCTGATTAACTATTTTTTAGGTACTGTTTTTAGCCGGAACAGGCGGCAGAAGTGCGAAAGCTGTTACAGTTCATTTGTTGAAGACTATGTTCAGAGATTGTCTAGCCCTTTATCTAGACAGGAGGAAGAGGCAAACATAAATTTTGCGAGATGCTGTTGTGTGAAATTATCACTGGTATTTCATAAATACTTTTTTATTGCTAATAATAAGATCCATTTTATTAGTTTACTAATTTTATTCATTACAGACACAGTTCTTAAAAATATACCAACCGAGACAAAATTTGCAGTCTCAGAGGCCGCGAAGAGTTGGTTAAGACATGCCAATGAGCCATATATGAGAAATTATTTGTAATATTATATACATATATATATATATATATATATATATATATATATGTGTGTGTGTGTGTGTGTGTGTGTGTGTTACATTCATTATTTTTAATTATTTGTTCTATGTTTCAGAAGAGAAATGCGAGCAGAAGACGTACCACAAATGTAATGACTTATTTGCAATATTTGAGAAATATACATTAATAAATGGCTTTTTTCCTTCTTAATATATTATCAACATGAATATTATTTTCAGCTAGAAAATACAATTTAAATATACCATAATTAATTACAATGCATGTCTGATTCCTATCCTACTTACGGACGGAGTATCCCGCGCAGGATAGCCGGCGGCTATCTCTAGGGGCGGACATAGTTACAGTTCAGGGATAAGCCTTGGACAAGCGGGACGTACCGTTGGATGGTTCTGCGGACGAAGAATGTCCGCATGCGGATAGTGTAGGGATGATCCATAAGATCATCTCGTGCTGTCTGGGTATATATTACATTTTTCTATTCATATTCTATTACATTTATTTTCTAGTATATTATATGTTATTCCAGTGAATAACAAGTGGTTAAGTTACACGATATTTCAAGAATTGCTTTCAAACTTTGATACCTCGTGTAAAATCATGTATGCAAACTCGGGTTTGAAATTAATTGTTCAAGTTTTATATAAAGTACCTCATTAACATTTGTTTTGAATTAATGATTTTGCAGTTCAATAACTATTTTCAGACAATTAGTTAACATCGTAACCTAAATTTTAGCCGAAATTAGACTTAACCACTTATTGCATTGTGAGGTGACGTCATCCTGTACAGATATTTCGATTTTTGTCATCCCAGTGAATAAGTGGTTAAGTTACACGCTTTTGGAAGGCATTCTTTCAAAGTTTGATTGTTTGTGTAAAATTTAAATAATTTAATGATAATTATTGAATGCTAATATTATTATAGAGAGTGTTGATGCAATGAATGACACTATGGCCGTAATTTTGCGTTACATTCAAGATGACCAGTCTTTGACAACACATCAAAGACGAACAATTGATGTGTCGTTGCACAAAAACATAGATCATGTTGCCATTGAAAACAATCAACGAGATGAATTCTTTAGAATCGCGCCTGAAAGATGACAGCGAGTTTTGCACAGAATTTGTAAGTCGCTTCTAGTATAACTGTTATGAACAATGTATTAAGACGTTATATAAGAAAATTCTGTTTAGTTTATTATATGATATTATAATTCATTCTGTATCTTGACAAGAACACAGACAGTTTAACAAGAATATTTGAAAGACTAAGAGAATCTAATTTCAATATTCAACCAGATAAATCTGAAATTTTAAAGCAAGAAACAGAATTTTTAGGACACATAATTAAATTACAGAATTAAAAAACAGAAGGTATAAAAAACCTAACTCAAATAAAATAAAATCAATTTTAGAATATCTAGTACCAAAAACAGTAAAGCAAATTAAAGGATTTTTAGGTTTATTAGGTTATAGAAGATTTATAGAAAACTTTGCCAAAGTAACTAAAGCCTTAACAAAATGTTTAAAGAAAGACGCGACAATAACTTTAGAGTATGAATATGTTCAATGTTTTGAAACTTGTAAAAATTTATTAATAAATGAACCAATTTTACAATACCCAGATTTTACGAAACCTTTTCTATTAACAACAGACGCAAGTCAATATGCGATAGGAGCAATTTTATCTCAAGGAGATATAGGAAAAGACAAACCAATAGCTTATGCATCACGAACATTAAACGAATCAGAAATTAATTACAGTACAGTAGAACGAGAATTATTAGCAATAGTATGGGCCGTTAAATATTTTAGACCATATCTTTACGGAACAAATAATTACTGACCACAAACCACTATCATGGCTATTTTCTCTAAGAAATGCAAACGCAAGACTTGTTAGATGGCGATTACAACTTGAAGAATATGATTATGAAATTTTTTACAAAAAGGGTAAATTAAATACAAATGCCGATGCTTTATCGCGTATTAAAACTGATAACAACTTTGAAGAATTAAATTATAACGAAATTATAGATTTTGATACAGATTTCCAATCTATAATAGCACAAGCAAAAAAAGAATTACCGAATGTCGATGAAATAGATTCGATAATAAATGAAGTTTTAGGAGATCAGATAGATAGCGAAGTCATTGAAAATGATAACGTTACTATTCATGCATCTCACGAAAACCCAATTTTAAATATCCCTATTTCACCAAAGCCTATTAATTATTATATCAATCAAATAATAATTAAAATCGTAAATACGAATCCAATGAAACCGAAACTACTAATTTGACAAAAATAGAACTATAATCGAAGTTAATAATGAAAATATAAAAAATGATATAATAAAAATATTTAAAGAATTTACTACAAGTAATAAATCTTTTGCAATGTATAGTAATAATAATGAATATATTACCGATATTACAAACATTTTAATTTCAAATTTTACACATTCATCTTTTAAATTAGTGATGTGGAACGAAATTGGAGAAGACGTATTTGACACAAATAAACAAAAATCGGTCGTAAAAACTTTTCACGAAGATTCAACTAATCACCGTGGGATTAACGAAAATGAAATGCGAATTAAAGAAAAATTCTATTGGCCAACAATACATATTGATGTAACAACTTATATTAATAATTGTCCAATTTGTGCTATACAAAAATATGATAGAAATCCACCTAAACAAAATTTGCGATTTCTCCAACCGCATCAAAACCTTTCCAAATATTACATATGGATATTTTAACAATCCATAAACAAAAATTCGTTACGATAATTGACACTTTTTCAAAATATGCTCAAGCATATCCAATAGTTACAAATGTTACGGAAAACATCGTAAGAGTATTAATGATTTTCTTTTGGTCCAGAATTAAAATCATCTTCCTTACAAGAATATTTAAAAATACATAAAATCAACATTCATTATATTACACCAATGCATCCAAATTCGAATGGTTCTATAGAAAGATTTCATTCAACAATCTCAGAACATATAAGAATATGAAATCAAGAAAGCAAAAATCCAAGTATTTTAGATTTAATGATTTATGCAATTTATGGTTATAAACTTATAATAATTCAATTCATTCTGTAACAAAATTAAAACCTTTTGACATAATTTCTGGTTTTCTATCAACTAGATCACCTTTTGAAATACATTTAGAATCTGAAATTTTAACAAATTATTTAAATGATCATAAGAAAAGAACAAAGTTAATGTATGAAAAAATATTTGATAATAACTATAAGAATAAACAGGACACAATATCTAAACATAATCCATTACCGTATAAACAAAACAGTAATGCTTATTTAAAACTCAATCCACGCGACAAACTCGCATCACGGTTTAAAACAGTACACATCCAAGACGATTTAAATAAAACTTTACTGACAGATAAGCATTTAACATTTCACAAACAAGATATGAAAAGACCCCGAATTAATTCACAACAAATTTTACAGGAGAACAATGTTGCTGACTCACGTAATTCTTCTCCAATTCCTTCTACAAGTAAACAGCAATGAAATACAATTGCAAGAATTGAATACAGCCGGACTTCTTCCATTTGATCTAGGCAACGCAAAGTTAATCGAAAAATACCACACATTTATAAATTACGTAGATACTGATATAATTAAATTACAAATCAATAATTTAAATTCAGACTTTAACGCATTTTTATTAGTATTAAATAAAAAACACGAAGAATACATAAGTCCATCCATAACTTCCATAAAGAATCCATACTTTTCTATTATAAAAACTATGTTAAAAATATTGAAGATAAATATAATACAATAAGACCGAATAGACGAATAAAAAGAAGTTTAATAGACGGTTTAGGAAGTATAATAAAAGGAATTACAGGAAATCTAGATGCAGAAGATGGTAAAAGATATGACGAATCAATTAAAACACTTCAAGGAAACGAAAATAAATTAGCAAAAACACTGAATAAGCAAATCACAATTAACCAAAAATTAATAAAAAATTTTAACGATACAATATCTAGTATTAAGCAAAATGAATTAATTCTACATAAGAAACTTAATGATATGAACGACTTTCTGAAAAATGGTAACTTTGGTCATAATGAATATTTCATGGCAAAAGATGCTCTTGAACAGATAAGTTATAGTTTAATCATACTAACCAATATTTTAAACGATTTAGAAATATCCCTAGACTTAGCAAGAATTAACATAGTTCATAATTCTTTTATAAAATTAGAAAACTTGAATTATATTATTAAGAATGTCAAAGACTTGTACAAACAAAGCTCGTTACCTTTTTCCATAGATGAAGCTAATATTCACAAATATTATAATTTACTTAATGTACGATATTATTACTCAAATGAAAAAATTGTATTCCTTATAAAAATTCCTATAACATTATCTGAGATTTTCAAACATTATAAATTATATCCAATACCAAATTCCGCTAATAAAATTATTATTCCCCCAAAATCCTTCCTCACACTTAGAACAAAAAACTATCAATTTCAAGAAGAAGAAGAGTGTAAACTTGTCTCAAATCTATACTTTTGCAAAACGAAGCACATTCTCGAAAATAACGACAAATGCACAATTAAATTAATAAATTGGGAAGAAAAACGCTTACAAAAATTTAAACAAACATTAGTAACTCTAACACATAACATCATAAAGAAAATCAATAATGCACATTATATTTTATTACTAATCAACAATTCAAAAATAGATTTTGATTGTAAAGGACAACAAGAAACAAAATTTATCAAAGGAAATTATATTTTAAATTTACCACATAATTGTAAATTTGTTATCAACGGAAGAAATTATCAAAATATAAAATCATCAATACAAGGAAAACCAATTTTGATTCCAAGATTCAATTTAAATTAAAATGAAACAACACCCGAGCCATTACGTATTAAGAGCATTCAAGTAGATGAACTCTCAAGAATAAAAGAAGAACAAGACCAAATAAAAAATGTTTATATGAAGAATGCAATTACCAATCACAACAATATCCCGCATATTTCAATAGCTATAATATTAATTATAATCTTTATTGTTTACATTTTAGTGAAAATTATAATTCAAAAATGTAATAAGAAAAATTAGAAATCACACATGAAGAAGAACCACCTCAGGAAGTAGACACCCAGCCGTCAACCATGGGGAGTTATCTTCGAACAAATGCGCGTTGCACTGTTTTGGTCCTGAGTAGTTTCAATTTTTAAAAACAGATGGCTCATGCGCTCAATTTCAACTACAAATTGTTCGTGGTTCATGCAAGTGGCTGTCAAGTATTTGATCGCTGTATGGCTGTAGGAATAACCTAACTTTTTGAACTCGTGTTGTTTCTAAAATTTTGTTTAAGTGAACATTTGTGAAATTTAATATGGCAAAGTGTTTTTATAGTACCCAAAAAAGTGTCAAGTGCGGGTTAAAATATTTAGCTATTCCAATACAAGTTTCCGCAAAGGTATTTTTTAATAATAATTGCAGCAATAATTATATATAATCAAGATATGTCAACATGTTATTATATTGAATAGGTGTCTTGGGGGTACCTGCAAATTGCTGCAAAATGCACGAACAAAGCGCAGGAGTACTTTTGACAACCAAGGAATGCACTATGTAATGACAAGAAGGATTCATAAACAATGCAATAATTTAAGGAATAAGTCGTACAAAAAGTCTCCAAAGGTCTACTATTTTTGGAGACAAATTTTATTTTGCCATGTCCTCAAACATTGAGAAAGTTGCATTCAGAGATACAAGTGTATAGCGGTATTTATGAATGTCTATTTAAAACATTAGGTTCAGCTATTTCTTTTAAAAAGTATTAGTAGCAGATACTGTGTTTTGATGTTTGATGAAATACCATTATCTTCGGAATTGTTATATGATTGGATTGAATCTCATATTGTTGAAGTTGCAAAACAGTTATTCAGCTAGTATGGTTTAAATGTTCATCAACGTAAGTTCATTGTTATATTTAATAAGATTATATATTACATTAGCAAATGTAAACACTTATAAAGTAAACTAGTATTGGTTTAAATGTTCATCAACGTAAGTTCATTGTTATATTTAATAAGATTATCTATTACATTAGCAAATGTGAACACTTATAAAGAGAGTCTATACCATACATAATATTTTAATGTATTTCGATTGAAGATTAGTGTTATAATATTCTTCAAATAAAACTTGTGTAACATCCCAATATAATGTTTAAATTCAAGATATATTTGTTACCGACCTTGGGAATCAAAAATATTGCTTTTATCTTTTGATTCATAAACAATTGTATGTGCATAAAACATTATTCTGTTCATTGTAAACACTTTGTTGATCTTTTATGGCAATTTCAATGATAATGTTTTCATGATGGAACATGGCTAAATGTAATGTTATAAAACACTCGTACAGAAACTATTCAAAGGTTTTGTTAAATGCAACTTTACTATTAATTCATTAGATAGCGAAATAACTATTACATGCAGAATTAATAAAGAACAATGTCTCGTAAATGAGTTTTAATCCTAGGAATTTGAACTTCTCTCAATTTTGATATCAATATATATATTTTATGTTTTTATGACTTTTTTGTTTGTGAAGTATTTGTACTTTTTAACAAATTATTTGTTTTTTTCTTAACCCTTTAAATTTTTGTATTATTTGTCATTCCTTCTAAATTTGTAATTTCATTGCGTGCTCCTGTGCTTGTAGTTTCTTCTTAGTTTTTAAGATTTTAATATATTAATATTAGTCATTAAGTAATTAATATTACTCAGTTATTTGTCCTTAGTTTAGTTAAATACTTCTGTGATTTTCTTCACTTACATATTTAGTTTTTGAAATATTATTTAAGCATAATTGTGAAATTATAATACTTTTATAATTATGTATAATAATTATTATATTTTCAAACATTCCATAACTGTAATTATAATTGTTAATATAAACATAAATTTAATTGTTCTTTAAACATATGTAATATCTTTGAAAATATATATTTTGTATTTCGTATGATTTGTTCTTATTTCCAATATTAAAAATTTTTCAGGTTTTTGGGGCTGTATACGATACGTACAAATTAAGAAGTAATACCAGGGGTTAATTTAAATATTATACATGTGCTGCCATCTATTTTTAAAAATTTGTATTCCAATCGAGGTAACGTCAAACCGCCAGACATAACGATCTATTATACTTGTTTATCTATGCCGTCAACCTTCACCCCTCGAGTTCTCATCTAAGGCCGGAGGAGTTATATATATTAATAATATATACATTTACTTATATAATCAGCATATTTTATAATCATTTTATACATCAATAAGATATACATTTACCATTCAATCAATATGTTTTATAATCTAAGCGTACTAGACTAAATATGTAGCCCTATATATAGGACGCGCTCTGATTTTCAATTGGGATTCTTTAATTAACATTCAAACAGTAATCACATATTATATCATATAATAAAATACAATAATATTAATTGTATAATTTGAATATAATAAAGTATTAAAATATAATGAAGTAATTGTATTAAAGTGAAATAAATATTATTTTTATATAAAACCTACGTTATAAAAATATAACTGACTCTAGGCTTATGCGTTGGAAAATAAAGCTCGAAGAGTACGACTATAATATTGTTTATAAAAAGGGTAAGATTAATACTAACGCCGATGCTCTAAGTAGAATTTTCGTACTTTCCTGTTCTAAATCTTATGGCGATTTTAAAAGATCATTAGAAAATAATGTTATTATAAATAAAAATGTAGTTGATGTAAATACTGATATTTTTTCACACCAGTCAATTTCCATTGGTATACCAAAGAATTTCATAACTTCTGACCTTCTTTTCCCAATTTAAGATTTAATAAAATTAATGAACTTCAAGCTCAGAATAAAGATTTAGGCGAAGTTGCTTTTATCAAACACAATGGTTCATTTATTTTTTATTCAATTACTAGAGTCACAGAATCCGACAGAACGTCTTCTGAAATTTTATTCAATTCCCTATCTAAATTAAAAGATTTATGTTTACAACACAATATCAACACAATTGCTAAACCTGTTTTAGTAAATACATCAGATATCGTAGAATGGTCTGAAATAGGGTCAATTATTCATTTTATTTTTAAAGATACTAATATACTTATACATATACTTAATTATCCGTTAACTAACATTCTTACTCCCAGTGATAAGGAAACTATATTTCGAGAATTTCATGTCACACCCATAAGAGGTTATCAAGGATTAAAACCAACTTTCAAAAGAATTGTTTTGGAATATAATTGGCCAAATCTCAAACGAGATTTAAGGGTTTATATAAAAAATTGCGAGATTTACCAAAGAAATAAAAATTACAAATCAAATAAATTTCCAATGGTAATTACAGGCACTTGCACGAAACCATTCGAAAAATGCGCGCTAGATATAGTCGGACCTTTTACCGAGACTCCTAATCAAAATAAATATATTTTAACATTCCAAGGCCTATTAACTAAATTTAGTCGAGCAATCCCTTTCAAATTCCAGGACTCTGAAAGCGTAGCACGAGCTTTTGTAGAAAACATTGTAACTATGGTGTGCCTTCAAAAATACTTACAGATCAAGGTACTAATTTTTTAAATGCGTTATTCAAACAGGTTTGCAAAATTTTAAAAATAAAAAAATCAATCGACTGCATATCACCCTCAGTCTAATAAAGCTCTCAAAATATCTCACAGAACTCTGGTCGAGTACATTCGGAATTTTTAAAACCAGATTAGTCTGATTGGGATTTATGGGTACCATACTCTACCTTCACATATAATACTACATCTCTCTCCCAAATTTCTGATTCCCAATATACCTATGATGATCATGCTAGTGAGATTAAAAATAGAATTCAAAACGCGAATAAAGTTGCACGAGAAATTTTAATTGAAAGTTTAATCTATTATTATATTAAACAATAAAACTAAAAAAATATAAATAAAATAATTTAATTAAAACTAGTAGTATTAGATTATTAAACTGCGCAAACAAACATAAAAAACAAAACGAATTATACTAAACACATCTGAAAAAACGCTCGGCGGTTTGTGAAGGTTAGATCGCGTTCGATGCAAACCGTCCTGTCAAATCGTTGGACAAAACAAATCAGAATGAATTTGGAAGAGTTGTGGATCGTCACAAACTGCCACTCCGAACACACCCATAAACTCCTAAAGGAGGGAAGAATGTTAGGTGCCAGCACTCTTATCTTCAATACTTTTATCCATGGCCGGTAATCACGGAACAAACAGCTGTTATTTTGTTTTTAATTCCGTCTCCCGCGATTGGAGCGCAACAATCGCTCATTGAAACAATTTTGCACGCATCAGGTAAGACTTTGTACAAGGGCAATACGAGAATGTTCGAGAACGTAATGAGTTGAGTTCGCTCGTAGTTCGTTGAATACTGTTGTGTTACAAGAGATTTATGTTCTTTAGTTAAGTATAATGTCGAAGTGTAGTGTACCACGGTGCAAAAACACAAAAAATAATGCCAGAATGCACGTATTTCCGGCGAGAAATGATAAGGTACGTAAACATTAATATAATAACCGGCAAATAATAATAATATAATGACAGGCAAATTTTGGTAGCAAATAAATATGTTTTTGAATGATATAGATGTTCTCAATTTGGTTGGAAAGAACCAAAAATCCTGCTTTAGAGAATATAACACCTTATCATTGTAATAAATCTCGTTACGTGTGTGACGCACACTTTGCAAATATATGCAAATTGGATAGAGCAGGCACAAAACTGAAAGTAAATGCATTGCCTACACTAAACATGCCAGGTTTGTGCTTCATTATAGTAAAATCTTCGTAACAACATTTTTACTCTATAATGCTTTTTTATTATTAGGTTTCAGTGGTGATCCTTATTTGGACAGTAACTGCCTTCTGGATCGAAACACATTCCGTAATATATTTTAAATATATCCTTAAAATGAATTATAATGAGTACTTAAAAATATCTTTATTATGTAGAGCTAGGTGTTTCAATACGCAAGAGTAAGGAAATGGCAAAAGCATATTTGAAGGTTTCGGATATTGCATGCGTGAATGAAATGGGCAGCCAAAGTAATTTACTTATTATTATACATAAGCTATCATCTATTTCTATCTTCTAATACAAAAATTTCATTGTAGCTTTCTTGGACTCTACAACAGTAGAGACACAAGGAATGTTTGAGCCGTCTTGTAGCAAAATTATTGCATGCGTGAATGAAATGGACAGGCAAAGTAATTCACTTTTATTATCACATCAGTTTTCATTTGTTTGCATTATTCTAATATAACATTTCATTGTAGCTTTCTTGGACTCTACATTAGTAGAGACACAAGAAATGTTTGAACCGTCTCACAGTGCATGTGTAAATGAAATGGACAGGCAAAGTAATTCACTTTTTACATTAAATGAGTTTTCATTTGTTTGCATTATTCTAATATAACATTTCATTGTAGCTTTCTTGGACTCTACACTAGTAGAGACACAAGAAATGTTTGAACCGTCTCACAGTGCATGTGTAAATGAAATGGACAGGCAAAGTAATTCACTTTTTACATTAAATGAGTTTTCATTTGTTTGCATTATTCTAATATAACATTTCATTGTAGCTTTCTTGGACTCTACATTAGTAGAGACACAAGAAATGTTTGAACCGTCTCACAGTGCATGTGTGAATGAAATGGATAGGCAAAGTAATTCACTTTTTACATTAAATGAGTTTTCATTTGTTTGCATTATTCTAATATAACATTTCATTGTAGCTTTCTTGGACTCTACACTAGTAGAGACACAAGAAATGTTTGAACCGTCTCACAGTGCATGTGTGAATAAAATGGACAGGCAAAGTAATTCACTTTTTACATTAAATGAGTTTTCATTTGTTTGCATTATTCTAATATAACATTTCATTGTAGCTTTCTTGGACTCTACACTAGTAGAGACACAAGAAATGTTTGAACCGTCTCACAGTGCATGTGTGAATGAAATGGACAGGCAAAGTAATTCACTTTTTACATTAAATGAGTTTTCATTTGTCTGCATTATTCTAATATAACATTTCATTGTAGCTTTCTTGGACTCTACAATAGTGGAGCAACAAGGAATGTTGGAGCCAAAAGGAAGCCAAAAGAAAGGCAAAACTAGAGAGAGAAAACCGTCCCTGAAAGGTGTGTTATTTAAAATTTTTCATACTACAATTTATGTTCGTAGCAAATGATTCTAGATTTTATTTTTTCTGCAGAGATTCTTAACTCAAGATACAAGCCGTGCAGAGACCAATTATGCAAAAAACAAAATTTATATCATATAACAAATGTATTGAGAAAAGAAGTCAGAAGGATAAATATACAAAAAAAACATTGAGGCAGAAGTTACAAGAAAGTCTCAAATGTGCTGAAAATTTTGCTCATCTCCCAGCAACTTTAAATAAGAGGGCACGTAATTTTATATTAAGTCAACTAAGAGAACATACAAAGAAGCCAAAAGGAAGAAAATTTACACTTAATGATAAAATTCTTGCTTTAACTCTGCATAAAATTTCATTTGTTTTGCCTGCTCCTCAAACATTGAGAAAGTTGCTCTCAGCAATTCCTTTGTATAGTGGTATTAATGAGACCCTTTTCCAAACATTGGGTTCAGCTATGGCACAGAAAAAATATGTGAATAGCAAAAACTGTATTCTGATGTTTGATGAAATATCATTATCATCTGCATTATTTTACGACTGTAAAAAGGATCACATTGTTGGTTTTCAGGAACTGGCAAATGGTAGAGAAAGTTTATTTGCTGATCATGCTCTTGTCTTTTTAGTTAAAGGCATAAAACATCGATGGGTGCAACCTATTGCATTTTACTTTTCTGAAGCGGGTGTGAATAGCATTCATTTAAAATGTATTATTGTGGATGTCATTAGAAAACTATTGAGTATTGGTCTAAATGTTATTGCAACAGTTTGTGATCAGTTTGCTGCTAATTGCAAAACTATAAATATGCTTCTTAGAGATACTGAAGAACTGTATAAAACACAAAATATCGAATGGAATAGGCTTATATTTGAAATAGATGGCCATGAAATAGTTCCTTTGTATGATCCTCCACATTTGCTAAAATGCATGAGAAATAACTTTATTAAGTATAACATTAGATTTATGGATCAAAAAGGAGATGCATACAAAGCATGTTGGAAGGATATCAGAGATTACTATGACTTTGATAGCAATTTAGGCATGTTTCGCCAGTGCACTACTTTAACGGAACACCACCTTGATGAAACAAAAATGAAGAAAATGAAGGTTAGTCTTGCAGCACAAGTATTTTCTAAACGGGTAGCGATTGGACTTCAATATTTCATTGTACATGCTCACGAAGCCAATGTGAGTGCTACTTCGGTAGGTACAGGAAAATTTTTGGAGTTCATGAATTACCTTTTTGATAGTGTTAATGGTTTATCTCAATTTCCAACAAATGACAATATATTTCGTTGTGCCATTAATGATAATTCTATACATATTGAATTCTGGAAAATTGCAAGGCAAGTATTAGGTTCAATGCACTTTATTAAAAGTAAAGATTCAGTTAGAACCATAATGAAAACTCCTACCATTAAGAATTGGATCAGAACCATAGATGGCTTGGAACATATATGGGGAAAAATCCGGTTAATTAATGGCTTTAATTTTTTGTGTACGCGTAATTTCAATCAGGATCCGTTAGAAAACTTTTTTGGCAGCATACGAAGGCAAGGTGGATGTAATAAGAATCCAAATTCTTATTCTTTTATATCTTCCTTTAGGACACTCATTATAAATAATTTATCATCTCGTCATTCGCCTTCTTCTAATTGTGAAGTTGATGACAATTGTGGTTTACCTGCTGCTTATCGAGTTTTTCTTGATAGCAATCATGTTTTGAACAGAGAGGTTTTTTATGAAGAAGTTGATGAAGAACCTTTTGTCTTTCAAGACATGACGCTTTACAGTAAAACTGCCAACGCATATGTTGCAGGGTACTGTATTAAGAAACTGATAAACAGTGTCCAGGATTGCCACACTTGTGCAATTGAGCTATTGGAAGATCCAATTGGCAAAGATGAAGCTTCTTGGATTGAATATAAAGATTACACAGGAAATTCTCTGAAGGTTCCAGGGACAACATTTTTTGATTTATTTCAAAAATGTTGTCAAGTATTGGATCATTTCATACAGACACTATGCACTGCAGACAATATTAAACTAAAACTATTAGAAACACTTGAAAAGTATGTTCTTCATGAATTTAGTTTCAGTTGCACTAAACATAATTTAAAAGCCATTTTTTCCAAATCTCTTATAATATTTTTTATTAAAAATTGGTGTAACAGTGTTAATCGATGCCTCACGGGAAGATATGTCAATAGCAATGAACAAGATATAATAAAAAGAAAAGCTATGGATAAATATAATAAAACTCTGAAGTCTAAAAGAGCTTTCTTGCGACAAAAAAACCCTTATGTTTAATTTTTTATTTGCTTTCAACAATTTTTTTTTACAACTCTTATTCACTCGAAGAACATTCTTTTCCAGTATCTTTCAGGATAGTCATTAGTTTATATTAAATGTATTATGTCTATATAAAATGTTACTTATACTCATTTTTCTGATACCTGACGAGATTATATGTATGAGCTTTGATTCAATTTCAAGATCATTCATTCTTATGGTGGTAAATTAATATAAAAAGTGTTTCTATCAAATTCATATGCTGTTCTTATTTTTATTTATTGTTGAATATTTCATCCGCATTGACTTCCGCAAGCCATGCAATTTTTTGTATGTATATTTTTATTTATGTTGATTAATTGGGGGACTGGCGATACTATCAAATCAAATAGTTGATACTTGAACTGTATGCAATGTTTATATTTTTTGTGATTGTTTCATGAATGTGGTTTTTCTTATAAATTTATAGTAATAATTAATGAAGTTGTTAAATGTTTTAGCAAATGTAGAAATTGTAAATAAGTGGCTACTTTATGGAGTATATTTTGCTATACAGTTTATTTCCATTTATTATTAGTGATAATACGTTTAACAGATGTCGAGAAGTATATAGATCATGAATTGTACAATAATTTACCGGACAACAGCAAAATAGTTTTCAAATGACATACCCATATAGTAATTCATTTTAGTAAGCTGTTGATATGCTTTTCAGATGAAAGTAATTTTGGTTTTATCTTTTAATTAAATTGGCAAATGTGTTTGCATATAACTTTCTTGAACTTTTGCCAGTTACTGTTATGAGAACATAATGATTTCTTTTTCTTTGTGATAATGATGATAACGATATTTTGTTCAACATTTTAAAGCAGATTAACACAATGTGCAGAAAAGGTTTTCAGATAGAGACTATACATAGATTTAATGTAACTTAATCATTATTTGATTGAGCACCAAGATGAATATAAACAGAGTTATTTTACAAGAATATCTTAGGCATAAATTTTATTCCTTATTTTTGAATATGTTCCTCTTTTTTGATTGCAATACAAATTTATGACCTTTTTGAATTGTTGTTGCTGGGATTTTAAGCTACATTTTGAGCGCATGAAGAGAGTTCTAGTAACTTCTATCTCTTGTTTGGTATTGATTATTCGGATCAATTCTCAATACTTTAGTTATATGGTATAGATTATGTCTAAATTATATTTAAATTTTCTAGAAATCTAGAAAAAAAATATATATAATTTAGATAGTTTTTTGACATGAAAACATACACACACACATAATAGGAGTCTGTGCCCTTGGGCAGGTCTGTGAGCTAGAACTCGATCTTAAATCAGGGAAGAATAGTGTGTGATATGAAATTGTCATTTCATTTTGCAGTGCTGCAATTGGACTATTTTTGAATACAAGAAAGCGAGGCTTGGACATACCACCCTGTCCACACAAGACATTGAACAACCATATGTACATATATATATATATATGTATATGCATATATATGTATATATATATATGTATATATATATATATTATATGTGTATATATCTTATATATAAAATTCTTCTGTAACAATGTAAGTTTCATATTTCTCCTAACTATAATTCGGATTTTCATTAATCTTCCTGAAGTTTGTTCGGGAAATTTTTTAGAATGTTTTGATTCATAGAAATATAGTTAAATTGTAGAAATAAATAGAAAAAATTACAAAAAACCGCTTATCATTGTTTGCCTTGAAAATATTTGAAGCTTAGTTTGACATTAAAAACAATTGAGGACTGTCATTGCCAAACATTTCTATTCACTTATAGGCTAAGGCGATATTAGAATACGATAAATTCATAATTATGAATAAGGAAAATGTAATGTCTACATTATTAATGCCGAAAAGCAGCTGAGATGTGCCAAAAATTAAATTAATATAAGATGCAAATATATAACATGCATTTGACAAGTGATGCAGTCTGCGCATGCGTCTAACGTGCGCGTGGTTTGCAATAATTTTGTTTGCGCACTTTGCGAACAGATTCGCCGTACGAATTCGCGCAGGAATGAGCCATAAGTGATTGCGCTCAAAC
>NW_020538304.1:0-27186 GCF_003426905.1 Ctenocephalides felis
AAAAAATGTTTATATGAAGAATGCAATTACCAATCACAACAATATCCCGCATATTTCAATAGCTATAATATTAATTATAATCTTTATTGTTTACATTTTAGTGAAAATTATAATTCAAAATGTAATAAGAAAATAGAAATCACACATGAAGAAGAACCACCTCAGGAAGTAGACACCCAGCCGTCAACCATGGGGAGTTATCTTCGAACAAATGCGCGTTGCACTGTTTTGGTCCTGAGTAGTTTCAATTTTTAAAAACAGATGGCTCATGCGCTCAATTTCAACTACAAATTGTTCGTGGTTCATGCAAGTGGCTGTCAAGTATTTGATCGCTGTATGGCTGTAGGAATAACCTAACTTTTTGAACTCGTGTTGTTTCTAAAATTTTGTTTAAGTGAACATTTGTGAAATTTAATATGGCAAAGTGTTTTATAGTACCCAAAAAAGTGTCAAGTGCGGGTTAAAATATTTAGCTATTCCAATACAAGTTTCCGCAAAGGTATTTTTTAATAATAATTGCAGCAATAATTATATATAATCAAGATATGTCAACATGTTATTATATTGAATAGGTGTCTGGGGGGGGTACCTGCAAATTGCTGCAAAATGCACGAACAAAGCGCAGGAGTACTTTTGACAACCAAGGAATGCACTATGTAATGACAAGAAGGATTCATAAACAATGCAATAATTTAAGGAATAAGTCGTACAAAAAGTCTCCAAAGGTCTACTATTTTTGGAGACAAATTTTATTTTGCCATGTCCTCAAACATTGAGAAAGTTGCATTCAGAGATACAAGTGTATAGCGGTATTTATGAATGTCTATTTAAAACATTAGGTTCAGCTATTTCTTTTAAAAAGTATTAGTAGCAGATACTGTGTTTTGATGTTTGATGAAATACCATTATCTTCGGAATTGTTATATGATTGGATTGAATCTCATATTGTTGAAGTTGCAAAACAGTTATTCAGCTAGTATGGTTTAAATGTTCATCAACGTAAGTTCATTGTTATATTTAATAAGATTATATTATTACATTAGCAAATGTAAACACTTATAAAGTAAACTAGTATTGGTTTAAATGTTCATCAACGTAAGTTCATTGTTATATTTAATAAGATTATCTATTACATTAGCAAATGTGAACACTTATAAAGAGAGTCTATACCATACATAATATTTTAATGTATTTCGATTGAAGATTAGTGTTATAATATTCTTCAAATAAAACTTGTGTAACATCCCAATATAATGTTTAAATTCAAGATATATTTGTTACCGACCTTGGGAATCAAAAATATTGCTTTTATCTTTTGATTCATAAACAATTGTATGTGCATAAAACATTATTCTGTTCATTGTAAACACTTTGTTGATCTTTTATGGCAATTTCAATGATAATGTTTTCATGATGGAACATGGCTAAATGTAATGTTATAAAACACTCGTACAGAAACTATTCAAAGGTTTTGTTAAATGCAACTTTACTATTAATTCATTAGATAGCGAAATAACTATTACATGCAGAATTAATAAAGAACAATGTCTCGTAAATGAGTTTTAATCCTAGGAATTTGAACTTCTCTCAATTTTGATATCAATATATATATTTTATGTTTTTATGACTTTTTTGTTTGTGAAGTATTTGTACTTTTTAACAAATTATTTGTTTTTTTCTTAACCCTTTAAATTTTTGTATTATTTGTCATTCCTTCTAAATTTGTAATTTCATTGCGTGCTCCTGTGCTTGTAGTTTCTTCTTAGTTTTTAAGATTTTAATATATTAATATTAGTCATTAAGTAATTAATATTACTCAGTTATTTGTCCTTAGTTTAGTTAAATACTTCTGTGATTTTCTTCACTTACATATTTAGTTTTTGAAATATTATTTAAGCATAATTGTGAAATTATAATACTTTTATAATTATGTATAATAATTATTATATTTTCAAACATTCCATAACTGTAATTATAATTGTTAATATAAACATAAATTTAATTGTTCTTTAAACATATGTAATATCTTTGAAAATATATATTTTGTATTTCGTATGATTTGTTCTTATTTCCAATATTAAAAATTTTTCAGGTTTTTGTTGGGCTGTATACGATACGTACAAATTAAGAAGTAATACCAGGGGTTAATTTAAATATTATACTGTGCTGCCATCTATTTTTAAAAATTTGTATTCCAATCGAGGTAACGTCAAACCGCCAGACATAACGATCTATTATACTTGTTTATCTATGCCGTCAACCTTCACCCCTCGAGTTCTCATCTAAGGCCGGAGGAGTTATATATTAATAATATATACATTTACTTATATAATCAGCATATTTTATAATCATTTATACATCAATAAGATATACATTTACCATTCAATCAATATGTTTTATAATCTAAGCGTACTAGACTAAATATGTAGCCCTATATATAGGACGCGCTCTGATTTTCAATTGGGATTCTTTAATTAACATTCAAACAGTAATCACATATTATATCATATAATAAAATACAATAATATTAATTGTATAATTTGAATATAATAAAGTATTAAAATATAATGAAGTAATTGTATTAAAGTGAAATAAATATTATTTTTATATAAAACCTACGTTATAAAAATATAACTGACTCTAGGCTTATGCGTTGGAAAATAAAGCTCGAAGAGTACGACTATAATATTGTTTATAAAAAGGTAAGATTAATACTAACGCCGATGCTCTAAGTAGAATTTTCGTACTTTCCTGTTCTAAATCTTATGGCGATTTTAAAAGATCATTAGAAAATAATGTTATTATAAATAAAAATGTAGTTGATGTAAATACTGATATTTTTTCACACCAGTCAATTTCCATTGGTATACCAAAGAATTTCATAACTTCTGACCTTCTTTTCCCAATTTAAGATTTAATAAAATTAATGAACTTCAAGCTCAGAATAAAGATTTAGGCGAAGTTGCTTTTATCAAACACAATGGTTCATTTATTTTTTATTCAATTACTAGAGTCACAGAATCCGACAGAACGTCTTCTGAAATTTTATTCAATTCCCTATCTAAATTAAAAGATTTATGTTTACAACACAATATCAACACAATTGCTAAACCTGTTTTAGTAAATACATCAGATATCGTAGAATGGTCTGAAATAGGGTCAATTATTCATTTTATTTTTAAAGATACTAATATACTTATACATATACTTAATTATCCGTTAACTAACATTCTTACTCCCAGTGATAAGGAAACTATATTTCGAGAATTTCATGTCACACCCATAAGAGGTTATCAAGGATTAAAACCAACTTTCAAAAGAATTGTTTTGGAATATAATTGGCCAAATCTCAAACGAGATTTAAGGGTTTATATAAAAAATTGCGAGATTTACCAAAGAAATAAAAATTACAAATCAAATAAATTTCCAATGGTAATTACAGGCACTTGCACGAAACCATTCGAAAAATGCGCGCTAGATATAGTCGGACCTTTTACCGAGACTCCTAATCAAAATAAATATATTTTAACATTCCAAGGCCTATTAACTAAATTTAGTCGAGCAATCCCTTTCAAATTCCAGGACTCTGAAAGCGTAGCACGAGCTTTTGTAGAAAACATTGTAACTATGGTGTGCCTTCAAAAATACTTACAGATCAAGGTACTAATTTTTTAAATGCGTTATTCAAACAGGTTTGC
This sequence comes from Ctenocephalides felis, assembly GCF_003426905.1. Classification (NCBI taxonomy): domain Eukaryota; kingdom Metazoa; phylum Arthropoda; class Insecta; order Siphonaptera; family Pulicidae; genus Ctenocephalides; species Ctenocephalides felis. The sequence continues at coordinate 3,699 of NW_020538304.1, forward strand.
AAAATTTTAAAAATAAAAAAATCAATCGACTGCATATCACCCTCAGTCTAATAAAGCTCTCAAAATATCTCACAGAACTCTGGTCGAGTACATTCGGAATTTTTAAAACCAGATTAGTCTGATTGGGATTTATGGGTACCATACTCTACCTTCACATATAATACTACATCTCTCTCCCAAATTTCTGATTCCCAATATACCTATGATGATCATGCTAGTGAGATTAAAAATAGAATTCAAAACGCGAATAAAGTTGCACGAGAAATTTTAATTGAAAGTTTAATCTATTATTATATTAAACAATAAAACAATAATTTAATTAAAACTAGTAGTATTAGATTATTAAACTGCGCAAACAAACATAAAAAACAAAACGAATTATACTAAACACATCTGAAAAAACGCTCGGCGGTTTGTGAAGGTTAGATCGCGTTCGATGCAAACCGTCCTGTCAAATCGTTGGACAAAACAAATCAGAATGAATTTGGAAGAGTTGTGGATCGTCACAAACTGCCACTCCGAACACACCCATAAACTCCTAAAGGAGGGAAGAATGTTAGGTGCCAGCACTCTTATCTTCAATACTTTTATCCATGGCCGGTAATCACGGAACAAACAGCTGTTATTTTGTTTTTAATTCCGTCTCCCGCGATTGGAGCGCAACAATCGCTCATTGAAACAATTTTGCACGCATCAGGTAAGACTTTGTACAAGGGCAATACGAGAATGTTCGAGAACGTAATGAGTTGAGTTCGCTCGTAGTTCGTTGAATACTGTTGTGTTACAAGAGATTTATGTTCTTTAGTTAAGTATAATGTCGAAGTGTAGTGTACCACGGTGCAAAAACACAAAAAATAATGCCAGAATGCACGTATTTCCGGCGAGAAATGATAAGGTACGTAAACATTAATATAATAACCGGCAAATAATAATAATATAATGACAGGCAAATTTTGGTAGCAAATAAATATGTTTTTGAATGATATAGATGTTCTCAATTTGGTTGGAAAGAACCAAAAATCCTGCTTTAGAGAATATAACACCTTATCATTGTAATAAATCTCGTTACGTGTGTGACGCACACTTTGCAAATATATGCAAATTGGATAGAGCAGGCACAAAACTGAAAGTAAATGCATTGCCTACACTAAACATGCCAGGTTTGTGCTTCATTATAGTAAAATCTTCGTAACAACATTTTTACTCTATAATGCTTTTTTATTATTAGGTTTCAGTGGTGATCCTTATTTGGACAGTAACTGCCTTCTGGATCGAAACACATTCCGTAATATATTTTAAATATATCCTTAAAATGAATTATAATGAGTACTTAAAAATATCTTTATTATGTAGAGCTAGGTGTTTCAATACGCAAGAGTAAGGAAATGGCAAAAGCATATTTGAAGGTTTCGGATATTGCATGCGTGAATGAAATGGGCAGCCAAAGTAATTTACTTATTATTATACATAAGCTATCATCTATTTCTATCTTCTAATACAAAAATTTCATTGTAGCTTTCTTGGACTCTACAACAGTAGAGACACAAGGAATGTTTGAGCCGTCTTGTAGCAAAATTATTGCATGCGTGAATGAAATGGACAGGCAAAGTAATTCACTTTTATTATCACATCAGTTTTCATTTGTTTGCATTATTCTAATATAACATTTCATTGTAGCTTTCTTGGACTCTACATTAGTAGAGACACAAGAAATGTTTGAACCGTCTCACAGTGCATGTGTAAATGAAATGGACAGGCAAAGTAATTCACTTTTTACATTAAATGAGTTTTCATTTGTTTGCATTATTCTAATATAACATTTCATTGTAGCTTTCTTGGACTCTACACTAGTAGAGACACAAGAAATGTTTGAACCGTCTCACAGTGCATGTGTAAATGAAATGGACAGGCAAAGTAATTCACTTTTTACATTAAATGAGTTTTCATTTGTTTGCATTATTCTAATATAACATTTCATTGTAGCTTTCTTGGACTCTACATTAGTAGAGACACAAGAAATGTTTGAACCGTCTCACAGTGCATGTGTGAATGAAATGGATAGGCAAAGTAATTCACTTTTTACATTAAATGAGTTTTCATTTGTTTGCATTATTCTAATATAACATTTCATTGTAGCTTTCTTGGACTCTACACTAGTAGAGACACAAGAAATGTTTGAACCGTCTCACAGTGCATGTGTGAATAAAATGGACAGGCAAAGTAATTCACTTTTTACATTAAATGAGTTTTCAATTTGTTTGCATTATTCTAATATAACATTTCATTGTAGCTTTCTTGGACTCTACACTAGTAGAGACACAAGAAATGTTTGAACCGTCTCACAGTGCATGTGTGAATGAAATGGACAGGCAAAGTAATTCACTTTTTACATTAAATGAGTTTTCATTTGTCTGCATTATTCTAATATAACATTTCATTGTAGCTTTCTTGGACTCTACAATAGTGGAGCAACAAGGAATGTTGGAGCCAAAAGGAAGCCAAAAGAAAGGCAAAACTAGAGAGAGAAAACCGTCCCTGAAAGGTGTGTTATTTAAAATTTTTCATACTACAATTTATGTTCGTAGCAAATGATTCTAGATTTTATTTTTTCTGCAGAGATTCTTAACTCAAGATACAAGCCGTGCAGAGACCAATTATGCAAAAAACAAAATTTATATCATATAACAAATGTATTGAGAAAAGAAGTCAGAAGGATAAATATACAAAAAAAACATTGAGGCAGAAGTTACAAGAAAGTCTCAAATGTGCTGAAAATTTTGCTCATCTCCCAGCAACTTTAAATAAGAGGGCACGTAATTTTATATTAAGTCAACTAAGAGAACATACAAAGAAGCCAAAAGGAAGAAAATTTACACTTAATGATAAAATTCTTGCTTTAACTCTGCATAAAATTTCATTTGTTTTGCCTGCTCCTCAAACATTGAGAAAGTTGCTCTCAGCAATTCCTTTGTATAGTGGTATTAATGAGACCCTTTTCCAAACATTGGGTTCAGCTATGGCACAGAAAAAATATGTGAATAGCAAAAACTGTATTCTGATGTTTGAAGAAATATCATTATCATCTGCATTATTTTACGACTGTAAAAAGGATCACATTGTTGGTTTTCAGGAACTGGCAAATGGTAGAGAAAGTTTATTTGCTGATCATGCTCTTGTCTTTTTAGTTAAAGGCATAAAACATCGATGGGTGCAACCTATTGCATTTTACTTTTCTGAAGCGGGTGTGAATAGCATTCATTTAAAATGTATTATTGTGGATGTCATTAGAAAACTATTGAGTATTGGTCTAAATGTTATTGCAACAGTTTGTGATCAGTTTGCTGCTAATTGCAAAACTATAAATATGCTTCTTAGAGATACTGAAGAACTGTATAAAACACAAAATATCGAATGGAATAGGCTTATATTTGAAATAGATGGCCATGAAATAGTTCCTTTGTATGATCCTCCACATTTGCTAAAATGCATGAGAAATAACTTTATTAAGTATAACATTAGATTTATGGATCAAAAAGGAGATGCATACAAAGCATGTTGGAAGGATATCAGAGATTACTATGACTTTGATAGCAATTTAGGCATGTTTCGCCAGTGCACTACTTTAACGGAACACCACCTTGATGAAACAAAAATGAAGAAAATGAAGGTTAGTCTTGCAGCACAAGTATTTTCTAAACGGGTAGCGATTGGACTTCAATATTTCATTGTACATGCTCACGAAGCCAATGTGAGTGCTACTTCGGTAGGTACAGGAAAATTTTTGGAGTTCATGAATTACCTTTTTGATAGTGTTAATGGTTTATCTCAATTTCCAACAAATGACAATATATTTCGTTGTGCCATTAATGATAATTCTATACATATTGAATTCTGGAAAATTGCAAGGCAAGTATTAGGTTCAATGCACTTTATTAAAAGTAAAGATTCAGTTAGAACCATAATGAAAACTCCTACCATTAAGAATTGGATCAGAACCATAGATGGCTTGGAACATATATGGGGAAAAATCCGGTTAATTAATGGCTTTAATTTTTTGTGTACGCGTAATTTCAATCAGGATCCGTTAGAAAACTTTTTTGGCAGCATACGAAGGCAAGGTGGATGTAATAAGAATCCAAATTCTTATTCTTTTATATCTTCCTTTAGGACACTCATTATAAATAATTTATCATCTCGTCATTCGCCTTCTTCTAATTGTGAAGTTGATGACAATTGTGGTTTACCTGCTGCTTATCGAGTTTTTCTTGATAGCAATCATGTTTTGAACAGAGAGGTTTTTTATGAAGAAGTTGATGAAGAACCTTTTGTCTTTCAAGACATGACGCTTTACAGTAAAACTGCCAACGCATATGTTGCAGGGTACTGTATTAAGAAACTGATAAACAGTGTCCAGGATTGCCACACTTGTGCAATTGAGCTATTGGAAGATCCAATTGGCAAAGATGAAGCTTCTTGGATTGAATATAAAGATTACACAGGAAATTCTCTGAAGGTTCCAGGGACAACATTTTTTGATTTATTTCAAAAATGTTGTCAAGTATTGGATCATTTCATACAGACACTATGCACTGCAGACAATATTAAACTAAAACTATTAGAAACACTTGAAAAGTATGTTCTTCATGAATTTAGTTTCAGTTGCACTAAACATAATTTAAAAGCCATTTTTTCCAAATCTCTTATAATATTTTTTATTAAAAATTGGTGTAACAGTGTTAATCGATGCCTCACGGGAAGATATGTCAATAGCAATGAACAAGATATAATAAAAAGAAAAGCTATGGATAAATATAATAAAACTCTGAAGTCTAAAAGAGCTTTCTTGCGACAAAAAAACCCTTATGTTTAATTTTTTTATTTGCTTTCAACAATTTTTTTTTACAACTCTTATTCACTCGAAGAACATTCTTTTCCAGTATCTTTCAGGATAGTCATTAGTTTATATTAAATGTATTATGTCTATATAAAATGTTACTTATACTCATTTTTCTGATACCTGACGAGATTATATGTATGAGCTTTGATTCAATTTCAAGATCATTCATTCTTATGGTGGTAAATTAATATAAAAAGTGTTTCTATCAAATTCATATGCTGTTCTTATTTTTATTTATTGTTGAATATTTCATCCGCATTGACTTCCGCAAGCCATGCAATTTTTTGTATGTATATTTTTATTTATGTTGATTAATTGGGGGACTGGCGATACTATCAAATCAAATAGTTGATACTTGAACTGTATGCAATGTTTATATTTTTTGTGATTGTTTCATGAATGTGGTTTTTCTTATAAATTTATAGTAATAATTAATGAAGTTGTTAAATGTTTTAGCAAATGTAGAAATTGTAAATAAGTGGCTACTTTATGGAGTATATTTTGCTATACAGTTTATTTCCATTTATTATTAGTGATAATACGTTTAACAGATGTCGAGAAGTATATAGATCATGAATTGTACAATAATTTACCGGACAACAGCAAAATAGTTTTCAAATGACATACCCATATAGTAATTCATTTTAGTAAGCTGTTGATATGCTTTTCAGATGAAAGTAATTTTGGTTTTATCTTTTAATTAAATTGGCAAATGTGTTTGCATATAACTTTCTTGAACTTTTGCCAGTTACTGTTATGAGAACATAATGATTTCTTTTTCTTTGTGATAATGATGATAACGATATTTTGTTCAACATTTTAAAGCAGATTAACACAATGTGCAGAAAAGGTTTTCAGATAGAGACTATACATAGATTTAATGTAACTTAATCATTATTTGATTGAGCACCAAGATGAATATAAACAGAGTTATTTTACAAGAATATCTTAGGCATAAATTTTATTCCTTATTTTTGAATATGTTCCTCTTTTTTGATTGCAATACAAATTTATGACCTTTTTGAATTGTTGTTGCTGGGATTTTAAGCTACATTTTGAGCGCATGAAGAGAGTTCTAGTAACTTCTATCTCTTGTTTGGTATTGATTATTCGGATCAATTCTCAATACTTTAGTTATATGGTATAGATTATGTCTAAATTATATTTAAATTTTCTAGAAATCTAGAAAAAAAATATATATAATTTAGATAGTTTTTTGACATGAAAACATACACACACACATAATAGGAGTCTGTGCCCTTGGGCAGGTCTGTGAGCTAGAACTCGATCTTAAATCAGGGAAGAATAGTGTGTGATATGAAATTGTCATTTCATTTTGCAGTGCTGCAATTGGACTATTTTTGAATACAAGAAAGCGAGGCTTGGACATACCACCCTGTCCACACAAGACATTGAACAACCATATGTACATATATATATATATATGTATATGCATATGTATATGTATATATATATATATATATATATGTATATATATATATATTATATGTGTATATATCTTATATATAAAATTCTTCTGTAACAATGTAAGTTTCATATTTCCTCCTAAACTATAATTCGGATTTTCATTAATCTTCCTGAAGTTTGTTCGGGAAATTTTTTAGAATGTTTTGATTCATAGAAATATAGTTAAATTGTAGAAATAAATAGAAAAAATTACAAAAAACCGCTTATCATTGTTTGCCCTTGAAAATATTTGAAGCTTAGTTTGACATTAAAAACAATTGAGGACTGTCATTTGCCAAACATTTCTATTCACTTATAGGCTAAGGCGATATTAGAATACGATAAATTCATAATTATGAATAAGGAAAATGTAATGTCTACATTATTAATGCCGAAAAGCAGCTGAGATGTGCCAAAAATTAAATTAATATAAGATGCAAATAATATAACATGCATTTGACAAGTGATGCAGTCTGCGCATGCGTCTAACGTGCGCGTGGTTTGCAATAATTTTGTTTGCGCACTTTGCGAACAGATTCGCCGTACGAATTCGCGCAAAGGAGCGAGCCATAAGTGATTGCGCTCAAACATATTCAATTTGCAGTCGTTTTTCCTTACTATACTAAGTCACAATACAAAAAAAATTATTTAGAAGTTTCATTGTGTCAAAAATTCATATGTTTGTCATTGGGTACGGAATATTTACTCAATGGAGCGCTTTGGGTCTGAAATTTTTACTATTTTCCAATTCGTTTGGAATTTTGGAACTAGGTTCATCTTACTCTCCAGAAGTGAAAACAATTTAGACTCCTTTACCACTTCTCGGGTGGATGACTTTTATTTTCAGTGGTGTAATTTTACTTTTTCAAAATAACGTTGGGTATCGATAAAAGAACTAATTTACGAGAAAAATATTTAATAATGTTTTTCAAAAAAGGAAATACTTTTCAAGTTACTGGCTACTGGATATTTGTTTCTTTTTTGCGTTTTTCATCATTTTTTGCTAACACCTTCAAAATATACATTTTAACGAAAATCATGTAATGAACAGAATTATATCAATTAAAATCTTAATAAAACGTTATTTTATAGTGTTTTAGGAACATTATATAGGCTAGATATGAAAATGGGTTTTTATAGTGCTCAAAATAAGCTTTAAAATGAGTACTTCTGCGTGTAAAATGAGTGAGCTATCATGCAGATAAAGGACGCATGCAATGTTTTTTTTTCATTTAAATCAAATACTTTGAGTGCCATATCCACCAAAATTAAAAATAATCGTATTCAATCTAGAATTAACTTGGTTTAAGAGATCTTGATGGATTCTAGAAAATACCACAACTTTAGTACAAATGATTCTCAAAAAACTCATGATTTCATGAAAAAAAAAACATTTAAAAAAAACAACCAATTTCTCATCATAATACCTCTGAAAGAATACGTATAAAAGTATATATATAAGAAAATTCGAGCTATTTTTCTGACTAATTATTATTGTTTATTATTTTTTCGTTACACAAATATTGATAGATGTATGATTAATTAAGGAGCTATCCAACCAGAGGTCTTTCGAGCACTTTAACCCTTCGCCGTTTTACAATGAGAGAAGTTACGGTAAAATTAATGATAGAGAAAGTTGTAGCTCATTTAATCACCTTTAAAATAGTGTATTACAAGTTCTGATAAAATCAGAATTAAAAGAGTAATAATCCAATTAATGCTGTGGATGGTGACGGAGTGCAAATTGTTAAAAACATTGAAATTAAGATAAAGATTAGCCTATTTCCAAAATATCAAGTAAATTGGAGCACAGTAAAAAAAATTCACAGAGCAATAATTTTGTTGATTGTAAGTTGAATAGAGCACATGTGAACAGGATTTGACAAATTAATTCACTTCAAATATAAACTTAAGCAATAATGTATATTGATTTATTAGAGAAAAAAATGTAATTTAGATATTAAAATTACTAAAAACCAGTTAAAATATGGTACGAAATTATAAAAATTATAGGCAACATTATTGAAGCATATATTTTGGGTAGAAAAATAAAAGGTGATATTGCACCTTTGCCGCGAATGCTATATATTAATTCTTTCTGAATTTGTTGTACTTTTTAAAAGATTTCAATTTTCAACACGTGTATCTTATGCTATAACCATAAATCACAAAGGCAGACGATTATTTTTAGTGTGATAAATTTGGAAAATCAATGTTTTAGTCGTGAATAAACAAAAAATCATTCATTTATACATCCGCATCTACAGGTATGACTAAAAATACTATGTAACGCTTAAATGCAATAAAATAAATTGAGCTATTGGAAATAAATTTGTTTTATAAATCGCAGTGTATAATTTTTAATATACAATTTTATTGAACATTTTTTAATATTTGTTAAATGAATAATTAAAGTGTTAACTGTGGGAATTGAGAACAATCATTTTATTTGAAATAGTTCTACATTCAACATCACTCATATATTGGTGTAAATAGTAATTCAAAGAATATTAATTATTATTTTTAACTAAGCAGTAAATATTAGTAGAAAAAATTGAAAAATTGTAGACATGAGTACAGAACAACGTCTGTCGGGTCAGCTAGTATATGTATATATTTTAAATGGTGGATAATGTGTACATATATGTAAATTTCTATGCTATTCGTACATAGTTTATGAAGCTTAGTAGCATCTATTGTAATCATATATAATGTTATATATATTATATATATATATATAATATATATATATATATATATATATATATATATATAATATAATATCGAGTCGAGTCTAGATGCTCGGTATGGGCGTGCTTCTAGCTTCACAATGATGTATTTCATAACTTTTAGTAAAATTAGTTTTCAAATCTTTTAGTTATACATAATTTTTTTTCTAAAAAATGTTTTTTCTAATATGTTATTAAGTTTAATTTTTTAAAATAAATTTTTGTTGAGTGTTTTTGTCCTGTGTTGCTGAATGATGACACGCATCTTGTGTCGAAACGTATAAATAAAAGTTTTTATACTTTATACCTTTTTTATTTCGACGAATGGGCGTCGAATCAGTCGAGTCTAGATGCTCGGTATGGGCGTGCTTCTAGCTTCACAATGATGTATTTCATAACTTTTAGTAAAATTAGTTTTCAAATCTTTTAGTTATACATAATTTTTTTTCTAAAAAATGTTTTTTCTAATATGTTATTAAGTTTAATTTTTTAAAATAAATTTTTGTTGAGTGTTTTTGTCCTGTGTTGCTGAATGATGACACGCATCTTGTGTCGAAACGTATAAATAAAAGTTTTTATACTTTATACCTTTTTTATTTCGACGAATGGGCTGCCAGTTACTTTGAAATATATATATATATATATATATATAAATGGTGGATAATGTGTACCTGTATGTACATTTATATGCTATTCGTACATAGTTTATGAAGCTTAGTAGCATCTATTGTAATCATATATAATGTTATATATATATATATATATATATATATATATATATATAAATGGTGGATAATGTGTACCTGTATGTACATTTCTATGCTATTCGTACATAGTTTATGAAGCTTAGTAGCATCTATTGTAATCATATATAATGTTATATATTATATATATATATATATATATATATATATATAAATGGTGGATAATGTGTACCTGTATGTACATTTCTATGCTATTCGTACATAGTTTATGAAGCTTAGTAGCATCTATTGTAATCATATATAATGTTATATATATATATTATATATATATATATATATATATATATATATATATTAATTGTTTAATATGAACAAAACAGCACTCAGATTTGTTTAACACAACTTTATTTTATGATTACAGACGTTTCGAGACCATGGTGTGTCTCATCTTCAGTGTAATTTCAAAAACAGTTACTTATATACTACACATTCTTTAATAATTTATTTAAATTTCATTTAATTTTTGGTATACAAAAAACACCAACTATTCCTTGCAATGCTTGACACCGTACTAAAGAAACATATAACACTTACAGAAATATTCTAAACAAATTTGAAGTACTTATATAGATGGAGACAGAGAGGGTATCATTATAATGTAAACAGAAGGAGTGCTATCGCATACAAAATCGATAAAAATGAAAAAACAAATTAATTTATTGAAAAGAATAAGATAAATGAAAAAATTTATAAATTATTAATGATGTTTATATAAGTGTCATGTAAAATATTTGTGTCGGTTCTTAGATTTATGCTATTGTTAGTCCGAACTATTAACATTGATTCTGCCATGCTGCCATGCACATACAATGTGAAAAAATAGATAACAAAAAATTTAAAAGTACACTTGTGGATCATGCTAATATCAACAACCATAAGTTTGATTTTGACAATCCCCAAATTTTATTCCATGAGAAAGACTTATTTAAACGGAGCATGGCAGAATCAATGTTAATAGTTCGGACTAACAATAGCATAAATCTAAGAACCGACACAAATATTTTACATGACACTTATATAAACATCATTAATAATTTATAAATTTTTTCATTTATCTTATTCTTTTCAATAAATTAATTTGTTTTTTCATTTTTATCGATTTTGTATGCGATAGCACTCCTTCTGTTTACATTATAATGATACCCTCTCTGTCTCCATCTATATAAGTACTTCAAATTTGTTTAGAATATTTCTGTAAGTGTTATATGTTTCTTTAGTACGGTGTCAAGCATTGCAAGGAATAGTTGGTGTTTTTTGTATACCAAAAATTAAATGAAATTTAAATAAATTATTAAAGAATGTGTAGTATATAAGTAACTGTTTTTGAAATTACACTGAAGATGAGACACACCATGGTCTCGAAACGTCTGTAATCATAAAATAAAGTTGTGTTAAACAAATCTGAGTGCTGTTTTGTTCATATTAAACAATTAATATTCGTTCCACTCATATCATAAAATTCTATATTATATATATATATGTATATATTAGTGATGTGCCGACTCGAAAATTTCCTGATTCGAGTGATTCGAATCAGAAAAAAACCTGATTCGAATCATGATTCGAATCAATTCGAATCAAGTTCATATATGAACAATTCTAATTTAAGAGAAGAAATAATATCATTTTAATAATTTTATAAGCGAAATAATTAATTTAGTAAGCAATTAATTCCAAAAAGTGCAGAGATGAATACATTTATATTATATATATATATAATAATAAACTAGCTACAAATATAACTAATATTTCAAGTGAATTTACAGTAAAATATAACCAAACACTTCTCTATCACTAACGCATATAAAACAATATTCTTAATCTTACGTTGACCGAATGCATGTGTATATTATTGATTGTTTAGATCTAATCTAAACAGGGGGCTGAATCTAACGTCTTACGAATGACTTAAAATTCAATCCACTACTGTAAAGATTGATATTATTTCATTTGTGTGAATTTGCCATTACTTGCATAATTAAAATATGCTAATTTTGTATGTGTGTAAAACTCGTTGTGTAGTTTATTTTGATAATAATTAAAATCTAAATCGCGTATTTATTATCTAAATGAGTTTTTGATATTTCATGAACAAATTTGTTCTCAGCGCTTAGTCAAAAATAAACAAACACTCAAGACCCATACGCACTGCATCTCCATAAGTCGATACGCTAAAACACGGACACATTTTTCGAACTCAAGTCGGAATGATTCAGTTTGAGTCATATGAACTCGGATAAATTCATACCGACTTGAAGTCGGGATGAGTCGGTTTGAGTCATAGGAACTCGAATCAATTCATATCGACTTGAAGTCGGGATAAGTCGGTTTGAGTCATAGGAACTCGAATCAATTCATATCGACTTGAGGTCGGGATAAGTCGGTTTGAGTCATAGGAACTCGAATCAATTCATATCGACTTGAATGCGGTTAAAGTCATATAAATTGGAGTCGGGTGATACATTTAAGCGTATTAAAGGCGGGTGACTCGCATGATTTAATTCAAGATTTATTTTTTATATTTATTATTATTATTTTTTATATTTATTATTATTATTATTTATATTATTATAATATTGAATTAAATTAAAACATTTTTTTTATATTTATGAAAATTTGTGTTCACACATGTTTTATCACAGTAAATATTTCGCGGCTTGATACGAGTTGATTCGAATCAAGTAAAATCTGATTCGAATCAAGTCGTTAAAAGCTTGATTCGAACGATTCGAATCACTTGATTCGACTTGGCACATCACTAGTATATATGTATATATTTTAAATTGTGGATAATGTGTACATATATGTAAATTTCTATGCTATTCGTACATAGTTTATGAAGCTTAGTAGCATCTATTGTAATCATATATAATGTTATATATTATATATATATATATATATATATATATATATATATATATTATATATGTGTATATATATATATATATGTATATATTTTAAATTGTGGATAATGTGTACATATATGTAAATTTCTATGCTATTCGTACATAGTTTATGAAGCTTAGTAGCATCTATTGTAATCATATATAATGTTATATATTATATATATATATATATATATAATATATATATATATATATATATATATATATATATAAATGGTGGATAATGTGTACCTGTATGTACATTTCTATGCTATTCGTACATAGTTTATGAAGCTTAGTAGCATCTATTGTAATCATATATAATGTTATATATATATATTATATATATATATATATATATATATATGTATATATGTATATATTTTAAATTGTGGATAATGTGTACATATATGTAAATTTCTATGCTATTCGTACATAGTTTATGAAGCTTAGTAGCATCTATTGTAATCATATATAATGTTATATATTATATTAGTTATATATATATATATATATATATATATATATATATATAAATGGAGGATAATGTGTACCTGTATGTACATTTCTATGCTATTCGTACATAGTTTATGAAGCTTAGTAGCATCTATTGTAATCATATATAATGTTATATATATTATATATATATATATATATTCTATGCTATTCGTACATAGTTTATAAAGCTCACTAATCGTCATACATATATATATATATATATATATATATATATATATATATATATATATATACATATAAATGGTGGATAATGTGTACCTGTATGTACATTTCTATGCTATTCGTACATAGTTTATAAAGCTCACTAATCGTCATACATTTAAGTGCATTATATATATATATATATATATATATATATATATATATATATATACAGTACACATTATATATGTGTATATATACAAATATATAATATATACAATTTATGCAAAATGCATATCTTATAAATATGTATTGTAATAGTATAATGTAACATGTCATTGTTGAAATTATACGCTTTTTTATATTCAATTTTGGTTTTTTAATTTAAAAAAAAATTTGAATTCAAACGGTCTATATAATATTGGTGCATTTCTTCAGCATTTTATATTCGCACCCATGGTCGACGCTGGCGCCATCTACAGCGGGAGACGGAAACTAACCCGGGCAAATTGACAGTTTTGACCGAAAAACGTGGCAACGAGATATGGCCCGAGAGAGCGATCTATATACTCTTCTTTTATCTATGCTTTTATCTATGCTCTAGGGACTCTACTATCCCTCTATGGGATACCTGAACTATAACCCTTTAGGATTGGATTCCGCTCTATGTATGAGCTCTATGGGCAATATTTCCGGATCGGACGGGGGCTTCTAGGATGATGTGAAAGCCGCCATACTCTTCCAAACCTTCGTGGCATATAATAGGACTCAAAAATCAAATATTAAATATAATTGTTGTTTTACTGAAATAAATCTTTGTGAAAGTTGATAGTTTCTTTAAAAATACCTCCTTCGCTAAGGTAAAATCTTAACAGTATAATGGAAAATAGAAGTCAATAGCACAAAATCAGTTCATGTGTCTTTCACGCTTCGCACTCAAACTTGCCCTGCTGTTTGCATTTATTCCCCGAAAGAATCAATAATGTATCTCGGCATTCACTTAGACAAAAAATTGAATAGGAAAATACAAATAAAGAATGAAAGACAACAAATGAATCAAATCTTCAAAAATTATTATTGGCTCTTAAACAGAAAATCGGATTTATCAATTCACAACAAATTACTTATATATAAGGCGGTGATCAAACACTGTACATTTGATTATGGGTATGGCTTTATGTTCATGAATAAATATCGACGTAAATCCATTAATACTGAATAAAACAATAATAGTAATCGTTGTTACTTTGGAGAAAGTTTACAATATATCTACAAAAGAATAAATCAATATATCTGTAATTTAAAAAATCCTGATCAGTATAAGACTATGTTTTTGTAACATATTATAATGTCTTTCCTCTCCATAGTTCTTGGTTGTTTCCACAGGTTAACACTTGCAAACATACCCTTGCAAAATTTATGTTGTATCTGGTACATGATCAGTAAGTAGTAATATTATTATTGTGGAAAAGAAAAAGAATAAGCAAGAGATTTTTTTCCGCCTCACTGTCGCCTATCTGGTGATGTTTATTAAAGAGGCATCAGCAAAATATTACATTGTTACTATTCGAATTTAATTACCATTAAAATGTAAGTCATGAAACCAACTTTAATCTTTGGCAATAAAAATTAAAAAATAAAAAGCCAATATACATTTCAAATCCCAATGTGTTGTTATAGTCGATTAATTTACAAATTTATCCAAGAACGAAAATACAATATAAATTGTGGGTGCTCCCGTAACAACTGAATATCATATTAACTGCTCAAGCTTTAGAACAGTCATAGATTATCATCAACTAAATAAACAATATTTGTTACGATAGTTTCTTTGGATAACCTGAATAAACCACAATTAATAAATATAGATCTAAAATAAAAAAGCTAAAGTTTATTTGAGTAAGAAAATTTGAGTAATTTGTCACTTATTAGTTCCGTAAGGTTTGACTGATACTGTTAAGTTGATACTGATAAAAGTGAATTAATAATTTTCCTGCCATAGGCTAAATGTGCCTTAAAATGTTTCATTGAATACAACACATTTAATTACAGTGGTTGATATTAACCTGATTAGGTTGGAACATATTTGAGAAAAAATCCGATTAATAAATGGGTTTAATTATTTGCGAACCCAAAATTTTAATCAGGATTTCTTGGAAAACTCTTTTGGCAGAACAAAAAGGCAAGGTGTAAAATAGTAACATCCATTCTCATTGGATTTTAGTCTTAATAGATACTAGTATAAAACAATTCAGCGTAATCAATTCTATTACCAATGAAATGACAGTCTATTGTTTTTAAAAACTTTTGCGATAATTAACTGTTGGAGAACAAATGAAATGGAGTAAGTATACAATAATTTTCCCTAAACAAACTGATAATCATAGTTGTGGAGTTTTCATATTATAAAATGCTAAATTAAGTAATACTAATTTTAACTATCAAATGGATCCTATAGAAATCAGAAGAAGTTTAATGCCATATTTCTTAAAAAATATTTTACCTGTCGATAAAATCTGTCCAATTTATAGTAGTTCAGACAACAGACCGAACGACATATTATAAATGCTTTAAATGCGATACATGGTATAGACATGCAAGAAATTCTCAAGACTCATTTATTAGTAGCAAAATCAACTGTAATGCGGAATTAATACCATCCAGGGTCCTATGCATTCCAAACCACTAAGGATATATGCACCACTTTGGAATCTAAATTTCTGGCATTTATTTTATTAACATAGATTATCTCCAGGGGAATATCTTCAGTGGAAGATACCTCTAAATGTCATATTTAATGGATCACATAGACTCATAGAAATTGTATTTCTGATTGTCTATAATAAATAAGGGGAAAAAAAAAAAAAAAAAAAATTCTGGCATAATAATTATATGGGACCCAGGAGGTTTCACCAAGGAAATGGAGGAAGATATGGCAAATTTTAATTTTTTCGAATTTAATTTTTCGATATTATTCAGTTTTTTCCCGTATTGCTGCGCAATCAATACTGCCTGTCAACCCCATTGATTATTAAATCTTAGAAACAACAGCACGCGAGGCGATGGGTCCTCGATTTGTTTACATTTTCGTATTTCTTAGGAGAGCATAATGTAAACAATCTTTCCTTCAATTTAATCAACACTTTCATATTATATCGTATAGACAAAATTTCTTTTTAGTGCGTTGTGTAAAGTGATCGAGTTGGTACATTGAAGTTTTAGTGAAAAGTGTTTTAAATTGTGATTTGGATCATATTTTGAAGTTTGTAAGGTAAGTCAATTACAACTTCTATAATTACTTTGAACATAATGATTTTATCGACATCAATATGCATAAATACTTATATTATTTCGCAACTTGCAAAAGCATCCCAACACATGTAAATAATCGGCTTAATAAAAAGGAAATCAGATTTAGCAAACTGAGACGTTAATATTTCGAAATTTTGAATCGGCCGAAGAATTTTAAGCAGTTTTTATAATTAACTTTTTTAGGTCTATAATATTTCAATATGTTTGTTAAAAATCAAAAATATCATTATACAAGTTTTATCAAAATTTTCAATATATTTATTCACTACTTAATTGCGATCAAAAGACAAAGAGTTTTCAAAATGAGTTAACAAACGATTCATGAATTTTGGAAATCGTGGAGCCGTTGCTTAGAAAACGTTAGCTAAAATTCTAATTTTTGTATCTAAATTGGAAGAAGTATGAATGTTACCTTTACCTTTTGTCGGTGTATTCACAATTTGATGAAATTTTATAAAAACTTGCGTTGATTAATTTTGCAAGATAATTGGCAGACCCTTTCTTGTTAGCAGAAAAAATTCAAAAATTTTTGTGCACGTTTCATATAAAAATCCTGAAGATATCAGCCGGTGCATTTTTTTGTAATCAATTGTGAATTTTATTTTGGAGAAACTTTTATATATGGGCCTATGACAAGTGATGTATCTATAAAAATACATTGAATTTTAGAATAATATTCCGAGCTTTCAGATCATGTCCACTTGCGTGTTCATTGCAAACAAACTATTTATTGCAATTACAAATTAATTAATCTAATTATTCAATTGGAAATTACATTGATTTATTTTTAGGGTAAGAATAACCAATTAAAAATTTTATTTATTTGTTTAAATCTGAAATCTTATTATTAAGTAGATTATTTATACGAATTCGGTTCATGAAACATTTTTCTAGATAAAATAAAATCTACTAGTTTCAATTTTGTTGTCAAACGATTAAGAAGAACATGGAATGTCGATAAACCATACAATGAGTGAATCCAATTTATTGGTGAAAATAAACTTTTCTTTTGAGATAATGCTTTAATTTCAGTATTTTTCTAATTAAAGTCATCATGTCTGGAGGATCATCTAGAGACAGAGATATAGGTAGGAAATGGAAATCCTGCGCATTAAAAAGAAATGCTGTAACTTATGTCCAACCAAGCTCTGAATTTCAGTATTATGAAATTTCTCATGAAATCTTCTTCTGGTGTCACTGTTTCACAGTCACCCGAAGAAACTTTAGTTTCAGAGCTAGCATCAAACGAAAATTTAGCTGAAAGTTCGTTACCTGGAACATCAGACAAATCTGCTATGATCCAAGTGTCCAAACCCAATAATGAGTTGGAAATTGAAAGGATGTGTGATTCAAAAATCATGTACAAGAAGTTCATTTAAAAGAGTCTTTTATAGACATAGATCTAGAAAAGTGGATATTGCCATTAAACAATGCACCACGTCATGACCAAATTCAAAACGGACCCAATCAAAATTTAGAGATATCTGATGAAAGTTACCCAAAAGACGCAAATAATAGACATTTTTCCACATTTCACTCGAAAAGTAACGGCGAAACGCAACATCGAAGATGGCTAGTTTACTCCATTTTTCAAGATAAAGTTTATTGCTTTCCATGCAGACTTTTTTCACATTTACGGACACAGGTAGTTATGGAAGGATGTTGTGATTGGAAAGATTTGAGCCGAATATTACAAAGACATGAACAACGCCAAGGACACAAGGAATGCATGATTAAATGGATGGAATTATATAAAGCAATAAAATACTATAATATATAATAGATAAGGATAATGAAAAATCGACTAAAGGTTCACAAAAGTACTGGTTTAACTTATTTGAAAGAATGATTGATGTAATAAACTACTTAGCTGTACACAACTTATCATTTAGAGGCCATCGAGAATCTCTTAAATTTAGCAATAGACGGAATAGTGATAATTTTATAGATTTATTCAAGTTGTTATCGAAATCTGATTCGACCCTACGAGAACACATGCATCGCATTAATGAAAAAACACTTACTCAACATTATCTGAGCCAAGACATTCAAAATGAACTGATTGCGTTAATGTCTAAGTCAGTAGTTGATGAAATCAGAGTTAAAAAAGCAAAATACTACGCCTTCTTGCTCGATTGTACTAGGGATGTCAGCCGCGTTGAACAAATGCCCATAATGTTAAGATTTTGTAACTCAACAGGAGAAATAGAGGAACATTTTGTTGGTTTTATTGTCGTCGCAGAAACAACGGGAGAGTACATAACAAAATCAATACTAGAAGAATTAGACAAAAATGGACTAGACATTCAAAACTGTCGAGGACATGGGCATGATAATGGCGATAATATGGGCGGTATTGATAAAGGTGTCAGAACAAGAATACTCGATATAAATCCCAGAGCATTCTTTACGCCGTGCGGATGCCACATCTGGAACTTACTTTTAGTTGATGCCGCTAAATCTTCTGGAACAGCATAAAAGTTTTTTAGTTTTGTTAATAAAATATTTGTATTGTTTGCAAAATTAAGTAAGCGTTGGGACATCGTAAGAATTAAATTAAAATTGACATTAAAACCTCTTTCTGACACGCGATGGGAAAGCAGAATCGGAACTGTTAAAGCAATATTTCTGCAATTTGATGATGTTATAGAATGTGTGAATGAGCTGCAAACTATAAGTGATGATTCGAAAACTCTAAGCGACTGTGACGCAGTCTTGAAGAAAATAATGAGATTTGAATTTATTGTTGCGATACACGTATGGTACGAGATTTTACTACGTATCAACAATATAAGCAAACTATGGGAATCAGTTCAAGTCAACTTGAAAGTGGCTATTGATACTTTACGGTCATTTTGCAGCTAAATTCACAAATTTCGCAACACAGGTTTTCACAGTAGTGTTACTCAAGCTCGATTATTTGTAGAAAAAAGTAAGTTCAAAATAGATTCAAACTTTAAAGAAAGAAGGTTAATCAGAAAAAAAAACAAATAAATGAACCCATTCAATCTTTGGAAAAGCAGTACAGAGTTAATTTCTTTAATACAATGATCAATGTCATTGTAGTCGACATCGAATGTCGATTTAAAGCACTTAATAACTATTACGAGCAATTTGGTTTTATTTATGACATCGATTATTTAAATACTATTTCAAAAGAAGACCTTCTCAAACATTGTAATAACTTGGGCATAATTCTTCGACAAAACGAACATAGTGACATACAACCATTTGAATTATACGAAGAACTGCAACTATTTAAAATGAATATTCCAGAGTCTGTAAAAAACGCGAAACAGTTACTTCAATACATAATAAAAAATAATTTAGGAGAAATATATCTATAGTATGATCAGAACAATATTTTAAAGACAAAATATAACTAGTTGGTTTGGTATTTAGCCTTGAGGCAAGTTACATGAACTTCCCGAAATGTGTAAATAATCGACTTAATCAAAAAAATGGGTAAATAATATACTTCATTAATCCTACTTTAAAAAAAACGATAATAATTTTAGCAAACTTTGACGAATTTTTAAAATTAAACTACTTGTCGTTAGGCCGTAATATTACAGTAAGTTCTATAAGACCATGATGTATATCGCCAAAAAAATTTCCATGAAAATCGGCTTAAATTTTTTTTTCAACAGTTAATTACAAGAAAACGGCTCTGTAGATTTTCACCTAAAATTAACACCTAAAATTAATCAGTACCATTCCCAACTAATATCTTTCGAACAGTTTTTGATATTTTAAAATCGGTTCGGTAGGATGAGCTTAAATGTCGACGAAAATTTAACACTTTTTTTCAACAGTTAATTACAAGAAAACGGCTCGGTGGATTTTCACCTAAAATTAATCAGTATCATTCCCAACTAATATCTTTCGAACAGTTTTTCGATATTTTAAAATCGGTTCGGTAGGATTAGCTTAATGTCGACGAAAATTTAAACACTTTTTTTTCAACAGTTAATTACAAGAAACGGCTCGGTAGATTTTTCACCTAAAATAATAATCAGTATCATTCCCAACTAATATCTTTCGAACAGTTTTTGATATTTTAAAATCGGTTCGGTAGGATGAGCTTAAATGTCGACGAAAATTAACACTTTTTTTCAACAGTTAATTACAAAGAAAACGGCTCGGTAGATTTTCACCTAAAATTAATCAGTATCATTCCCAACTATATCTTTCGAACAGTTTTTTGATATTTTAAAATCGGTTCGGTAGGATGAGCTTAAATGTCGACGAAAATTTAACACTTTTTTTCAACATTTAATTACAAGAAAACGGCTCGGTAGATTTTCACCTAAAATTAATCAGTACCATTCCCACTAATATCTTCGAACAGTTTTTGATATTTTAAAATCGGTTCGGTAGGATGAGCTTAATGTCGACGAAATTTAACACTTTTTTTCAACATTAATTACAAGAAAACGCTCGGTAGATTTTCACCTAAAATTAATCAGTATCATTCCCAACTAATATCTTTCGAACAGTTTTTGATTTTTTAAATCGTTCGGTAGGATGAGCTTAAATGTGGACGAAAAGTTTTTTTTTTGCAAATTACAAAGAAACGGCTTGGCAGATCGTTGCACAAAACTGACAACGATAGTCCTCACCGAAATACATCAATGGCTTTTAAATTTCTAAATCGATCGGTTTAGAGGCGTTTTTGAGAAAACGTCGATCAAAAGTCTAATTTTGACAAATGCCAAAAAGACCATACTGATTTTTGCAAACTTTGACGAATTTTTAAAGCTGACCAGTTGTCGTAGGGCCGTAATATTTTAGTATGATCTAGCAAGACTATGGTATCTATCGTCAAAAAATAATCATAAAAATCGTCGAAATTTTTTTTTTAAAAACGTTTATTACAAGAAAACGGCCCGGCCGATCTCTACCAAAACTAATCAGCACGATTCCCAACCAATATCTTTCGAACGGTTTTGTGAATTTCAAAATCGATTCAGAATTGCGGGCTAAAACGTAGACGAAAAATTTTTCACTTTTCTGCCATTTATAAAGAAACGGCTTGGCCGATCGTCGCACAAAACTGACAAACAATAGTTCTCGTCAGATACATCGAATGGCTTTAAATTTTTGAAATCGACCCATCCGTTTTCCGAGAAAACGTCGATTTACGACAAAATCTGTTCACATACACACACACACACACACCACACACACACACACACCCCCACACACACACACACACCATACTTTTTCCAAATTTTGGTCTCATTCGATTCAGAATGGCTTGAAACGTCGAGAAAACATAAAATTAGCGAATCGGGTTTTTTGATGAAACATAAACTTCTCCTTCGGGAAGTTAATAAAAGATGATCCTGTTTGCTATGATCACTTTGGCTATATGTCGGGGGACGCCATATATCCAATAGTGCTTATAGCATCAGAATTATGAACACAGTTCCAATTAGCACAGCTTCCACAGAGAGAAGTTTCTCTACGTTAAAATTGATTAAAACGTATTGAGAAGCACTATGAGCCAAGAAAGACTATCTGTATTATCCTTTTTGGTCAATTGAAGCTGAAATGCAGGTAGCTATGAGGAAATACTTAAAAGGTTCAGGGCGAGGCAAAAGCGAGAAGTTAGATTATTTTAGATTATGTAATATTTGTTTATTTAATACATGTCAAGGTATGATTGGTGTACGGTTTGTTGCTAAAGACACTGCAGGATACAAAATGAGCGATGGGGGTACAATTCTGTATTATAACTATAATAGATCATATACTTTCTCGAGAATGCACAGGCAGTTGTCAAAGATTATCAATAGTAGAAAGATTGGGAAGCATGTCCTCTCGAATCAACATTGTATCACCAGTTAAGAATGATGATCATGTGGTTGTTCACTACTGGAAGACGCATTTGGGACATCAAAAACTTATTTCGGATTGATAAAAAATTACAGAGAGAAATCAAAGGAATTTTTGTTATCATTGGTAATATACCTAAAGCATCGTATAATAATAAATTACCACTGAAGGCTTTAGTCCCCAGTAAAGATTTGTTTGAACATAAGAAAAAATTTAAAACCATACCGTACATACAAACACACTCAATTGATTATATCAGAGTGAACCTTTGGGTGTGAATTTTCAGTATTGTTTCATAAAAATCAACACTGTTGATTATGAGCTTAAAAAGGAAGATTATATTTAATAACAATGACTAAGAAGCAGGCGGAAATGAAGGAATTTGGCACAGACAGAATTTGCTTTGAATGGAACAAATTGTTACAATTACCAGTTAGCATACATTAATAAGGATTGATGAGTTTGGAAGCGGAGTTCCAGTTGCGTTTTTTTTTTTTTTTGCAAACAGACAAAATGAAGTGACGTGTAAAATATTTTTTGAAGAAATCTCTGAGGCAGTCGGTAAAATCAATATAAAGTCATTCATGACAGGTGACTGCCCAGTATATTTCAATGCTTGGTTATCTGTCATGGGTGCTCCACAACAAAACTGTAATGCTCTTGGCACGTGTCCAGGAGTCGGAAGAGGGCAGCAGCTGCCAAGATTGTTAATAGAGAAAAGATAGGCTTATTTATGAGAAATTGATAACTATAAAAATGATTTTAGATGAGAGGAATTCAGGACTAGTTTAAATAAATTTTTTTGATGAGCTTAAGGGAGATGATGATACAAAATCATTTGTAACATTTTTTTGAAAAGCTTACTGCTACCGTGAAACTACATGGGCATATTGCTATAGGACATGTTCTTAGAAAGCCATCATAATCAAACAA
>NW_020538305.1:0-33188 GCF_003426905.1 Ctenocephalides felis
AAGTGGAAGCCTTTTGTTACAGAAATAAAAGAATAAATTGAACTTGTATATCAACAAGACAGAGAGAGACAATAAAAAGGCATAAGAGAAGTGAAAATATAAAGCAGATACAAATTATTTCCGATAAACAGTGGAATGTATCATCATTTGTGGTTACACAGGCTAATCAAGCATGTAACAGTTCTTGTATGAGATGCGAAAAGTGCAAAATTTGCTTTCATACATATTCTTGCATTTGTGTAGACTATTTAATTAGGTCAATCATTTGTTAGCACATCCACGCATGTGGAACATTTTTCCCATCTGACACTGGCTTTAAGCGTAAATTGTTAGAAAGAGATATGGTGCAGATATATGAATATGAAAATGACGTAAAAAGTTTCTTGGAATGTTAGTTCGTGTACTAAATCAATTAGGTATTGAAATTTTCCGAAAGCATTAGAAATAACGAAAGTTTCGAAAATTATTTGCAATTGGCTAATGAACTTTATGAAGCATTAGAAACAGAGCCAGATTTTCCTGCTGAAATTAGTGTACGTCGGCGACGCCACCGAAAACAAATTAGTATGAAGGAGATGAAAACATTCAATTGACTACAGAAGAAAATTTTAAAATTAATCTTTACTACATCATACTTGATACTGCAGCTCCAACATTGACTGCCCGATTTGATACTTTATCAAACTTTTGGATTTCTTTATACATTTATTGATATTATTGCGAACCAAGAGACTATGCCTTGACGATATATTGATGAAAGCACAGGCTTACAAAAAGGGAAGAAAAAGATACGTTAGAGAAATAAGAAAAACACAAAACTACTTCATGGAGAGGCTTTGTAACCAGCGTAGGTAACGAAGACCCTTAGGATATAGTATACAAAATTGTGTGTGATAAACTAAACAAGATTTTCCCCTATTCTCACTTGAACTGCCTTCTGAAAATAAAGAAGCAATTCTATCTAGTAGTCATATTAAATAACTGCTTCCAAGAAGGTAGTTTTCCTGTCGATGGAATTCCCAAAAGAGGGAGTGAAACAGACAGAAGAGACAGCAAAATCATACCGCTTTTCCATCACTGCCCTTCTGCCAGTGATGGTAAGGTCTTCGAGAAAATACTAGTAGAGCGTATCCATGCAAAATATAAAGAAATGAATATGTGTATAAACCTTTGATAACTATGGTGGCCCGCCATCATACATAGGCTGACGCAGGCCAAATTGAACAGCCTCATGGTAAATGTAGTTAAGGACTACTTTAAAATGAGAAATTCTTATGCAACAGACAACACCAAAATAGTTAAGAGAAAAACGCAGAATGGATGTCAACAGGGATCAATAATTGGACGTGCTGCATAAAACTTCCGCATGGACGTTATGTTGCATATGCAGATGACTTGGCGCTAGTGATCAAAGGAATCTCCAGAGATGACCAGGAAAGAACTGTATTAAATAATAAGGCATGCCGTACTATGGCAAGCAATGCTCTCCAAACAATATCTAGAAATCTAAAATTGATCCCATCTAACTATTTAAAAATACTGTTGAATCTCCATGCCTTCAAGAACAAAGTCACTGTTTACTTCCCAGGTTCGGAATTACCGAACCGAATTTACCAAAACACGAGACATTTTCTCTCATGTTAAAAAAAAAAATTTAAGAACGCAAATTACAGATGCACATTCAAAGATTCAATTAAAACTGTGTGTTACAAAGCTTAAGCCAAATGTACAATTACTGTCAAACAAAAAACAAAGTCTAACTTAGTGAATAAACAATATTTTTTTGCATTTTTTGTATATTATTCTATATGCATATTACTTTCCTTCGGTCTATCTATGATATGATGATCAATGTTTTTTCTTAATATACAGCAAGCAATAACAGCAAGAATTATTTTAAAAAAAATCAAATAGCTCCACTACTCAGTTTTTTAATCAATAGCTGCATAGAAAGGGGTACTTTTCCATCGTGCCTCAAAACAGCTACAATAAAACCAATTTTTAAAACAGGAAACAAAACAGATACAAATAATTACAGAACATCAATATGGTTTCCTCCCTTCAACAAATACACAAGGTGCCCTAATAGATTTGACTAATACCATCAGTCAGCACCTTGAGGAAAATATGCATAGACCTGCAATTTTTATTGATTTATAAAAAGCTTTCGACACAGTAGATCATGGCATATTACTCAATAAACTAATAGATTTGTTTGTAGATGGTTTGTCTTACAGCATTATCAAAGATTTCCTCGTGGAAAGGGTGGTAAAGATGAATGTGGTAAATTTCACAAGTGGAGAATGTAGCATAACCTGTGGTGTCCCACAAGGTTCTGTATTAGGATCTTTATTAAATCTATTATACACCAATAACCTTAAAGACGCAAAATTAAAGGAAAGATACATATTATATGCAGACGATACTGCCATAGTATATGTAGATAAGGATAAAAAAAGACTCGAAGATACTATAAACACGGACATGAAAATATACACCGAGTGGCTAACTAACAATTAACATCGATAAAACAAAATACATATATTTCAAACATAGAAAAAATACCGAGAACACAAAACTAAATATTAAAGTAAATAATAGAGAAATAGGAGAAGTGGAAAGTATAAAATACTTAGGACTCATAATAAATGAAAAACTGACATGGATAGAACATATAAAAAAAAATTAAAAGATAGGAACATTAACAGGGGCATTGAAAAGGAACCACTCGTTCGGCAAAAAAAATAAAATACTGATTCTTAAAACGCAAGTAATACCTATAATTTTATATGGAACTAGCAAACCCGACGAACTCCGTTTCACCACCAGATGGTTTCGTGAGAAATGTGAAGAAATTTTTTTGCTAGTTTTATATTTGAAAAGGAAAAAATTGATTTTATTACACAACAGTAATGAATTTATTTCGATTACAAAAATGAAGTGTTTTTTAGTTGAACTTCTCTAGGTAAATGAAAGTGAATCCGCAAATTATCCGTTTCATTGAAGTGATCTTTGGTAAACCACATTTTTTTTTGTTTTTTGGTGATCTGACGTTAACACAAGCAAAGCGGATGGTTTCCCAACTCGTGAACAGGCAAAGTATAACTGTCCATGTGAAAAACAATGATTTTCTAAATAATCTATTTGAAATTTATCCCGCAAACTCTATGCGATTGGCCTTGCGACTTGTTATTTCGAACGAAAGGCGAATTGGAAATTGCAATCGTTTAAGGTCAAACGAAAGACCAGTCGGAATCATTGGTTTTGATTGAATGGTGAAATTCAGTGCGCGTACATCATTATTCTTTGCGGCAAGAATTGCTTATTGGCCTAACCAAGCATAATTCTGATAATTCTCACTAATGTTATTACTCGAATTTTTAATTACGGTGCGTGAAGTTCCAGCAATTTGCATTAGGGCACGATGCCATGCACCACTAATTTTCTTAGCTACAAACCTTGCGGTGCCCGAGACCTTTCAAACGAATGCAAAATTGTCGAAATCGGTTCTTGCGTTCTGGAGTCAAATCGTCAGGAAGGAAAACCCGACTTATTTCTATATATATGTAAACAGTTTTACATATATATATGTAAAAGCTAACCTAAATGACATAAAGAGAATAATTAATAAAGCCATAGAATAGCATATAATTTTCCACATCTAACACTCACCAAATACTTACAGAGAGAAACAAATAATCATTCACTTAATAACATTATTAAAATAGAGAAATGCAAACTAATACACGATATACAAGATACAAGATATACATGAACACTACACTAGACAACACAGCAATTTTCACATTGAACACAATAGAAAGAAAAATTTGAGAGAAAATGTCATATGGAGTGCTAGCAAAATATATAACGAATTGCCAAACGATATTAAGATGAACAATGATGACGATAAATTTAAAAGAAAAATAAAGAAATATTATAAGGAAATTGAAGACAAAGAAGACTGAAGAGTTATATAGAAAGATATTTTAATTATAATATATATTATATTAATGAAATAGTCAAATGAAATGTATATATAAAATATGAAAACTATTTTTCATCATCTCTCATACCAGGCACCACTGCCTGACAGATATGAAAATAATGTACATATATAAACCAAAAAAAATCTTTACTGTTTTTCTAAATGAGCTGCAATCTGAAAGCGATTAGCAAACTTATGATGAAATCGAGAACCAAGATGATCGCAATGAAAATTCCAATGTACCAAAGAAAAAATCTACCTGTGACATTTTAGTCTGTCCTGAATACTAACTCACAACACCTGGCCAATCATGATCTGCAAAAATTTTAGGATAGTGCATGTGCATTAGGATTACTAGGAATACCACGAAAAAAAGCGTCGTAACAATTTAAACATCTTATGAAAGAATTATTGAGGCAGGAGACAAAACATATATCCAAAACGTCCAATAAAAACTTGGTTTTGCTTTGCATTGCTTTTCTTTAAAACCTTGAAGCTTTTTGCACCATAAACATAATCTGAAATATGTATTTAATTTACAGAAACTTGTGAAATAGCTTATAAAGTCATCGAAACGAGCACGTGGATGTTACTTTTTCTAAAATGTATATATCTTTTAGATAAAAATTAACGTATTCGACTAGAGTTTATATAAGACAAGCAACGACATAAAAAGTCAAACTTTTTCACTTTCGCGATGTGCAGTATCATGTATGGACAAAAATAAATCTTATGTGACGTTACATTTGTTAATTATATTCATAAACAGACAAAAGAACCAAAGAACTATAATGACTAATTATATGATATTACATTAAGATTACCATATTGAAATATTTAAATTATAATATTTATTTGTATGTATTGTTGATTAGTATTCGTGTGTTGGTAGTTTTCTATTTATAAATATTGGTAAAAAAGAAAGAAAATACTATCATAACTTACGCGTTACATTGTGTTGCTCATTGAATATTTAAAATTCGTTAAATATAATTTATTGTATCAGTAATTATCTTCCAACTATCGAGTGATTACGAATTGATTTTATTCAATACTAGCCGACCCGACAGACTTCGTCCTGTCAAAAAAATCTACCAAATCGGTTCTGATTGCTCTATTGATATTTTAAGGCTCTCTCTAAAGCATCAAAAGATTTTTTATGTGCCATCGTGCATTCATATCAAACGATCAATTGATATTGCTGCAAAACCTTAGCCATTGCAGAGTTCTTCGAAATGTTGCAAGTTGAAATTTCATTGCTTTGCATATTTAATGGCATTTTAGTGCTGAATGGGCTGTTTGGCCACCTTCGAGTAAAGTTGCTGCGATTCCCGATGAAGCGAGTGCAAGTGCAATTTTGTTTTGTGAGCGAATTGTTGCTAGTATTAATAAAATAAAAAAAAAAATCCTATACCACCAGGCGCATCTAAGAAGTAAATCTCCCCAGTTCCATCATTTGTTACTTTCATAAGAATAGCAAATACATACCTCTGTTGTTCATTCAACAGTGGAAGATTTGTTTCGATTAATTCTTTCAAATTGTTGAGATCATATAATTTTTCTCGATGCAAATCTTGGTTAAAAACATCATGCATTGGACGATAAGGCGCGGCCAGGCCTAAGTGAATTAATACTTTGTTTGGCATCACCAAGCATCAATTGAAATCAATGCTTCGTTGTAAATTTCTTTACTGATTTGCATATTTGAATTTCCCAATCTATTTCGTATTTGATACAAAACATCATCACACATATAATCTTTGTACTTGATCCACAAATCAATTGGGTTTGATGGAAAGCATGTGAATAAGATTGTAGAAAACAATGTTTGTATTTGATGAGCGTGTGAAGATATTACAGTATCGCTGAGAGTTTGATCCCAATGAGCATCATTTTCTAGCAATTGTAAACGTTGACGGGCTTCTCTGTAGGATCCACACAATTCACCATCAACAGTTCGTAAATGTTGGAATGATGTTGGGCGACGTACATTGACTAATAGCAGTCGTAAAAAAATATTCACCATGGCTTGGATGTACTGAATAAATTCGATCAATCGCATCGGTGGAATATACATTTGTGTATCCTGGTACTGATTTTCCTTGTTTCTGTCGTATAAATCATATTGATTCCAAGTATAATATTTTGGCATTTCAGAATAAAGCAGTGTTTGTGCAAAATTATCGTTTTGACATATCTCAAAAAAACTTGTTAATGTAGTAGATGGTGGCTGAGCAGCTCCTTGACCTGCGTTCACTGCTGTAAAGTACACCCTTTGCCCATTTTTGCACAGCTAAGTAAATAACAGAAGGGTGTCTCTCATGAATTGGAAAAGAAAATATTCGCCAAATTGATTCATTACTACTAACTATATTTGGTATTGAGTAACTTTTATGTTCATTTCGGTCGTCATGTTCTTGTGTAGTACGATTAGATCGGTAATTAGCTTGTTTTGTAGCATTTCGTGTTCTTCTACTTAAATTGCCTCGTCTTATAGGAGGCAATATTAAAATATTGTGTCACATGCAATAACTTTTTATTCATAGGTAGATAACAAAACACTACAAACAGAACAAAAGCACACTTAGCAGAGTATAACAGAAAATGCAATAAAATCACCACCGGCAAGAGCGGCAAATGGACATTGACATTGATTTTTTTAATCTTATAAGACTTGAAGTCAAATTCTTTAACGCCACACCAATTTTATCGCCTGTCGAAAGTAAAACAAAAAAAATAATATCGAGAAGCCGACTACGATTATTTATATTAGTTAGAAAAGGGCTGTTTTTAGGGTTTTCCCGACGATTATGCGAATTTTTCTCGCCGTAAGAACCATCCTTGGACATCAACGAACATTTTAAAAAAAGAATTGGCCAAATTGGTTCAGGCGTTGTTGAGTTATGCGCTTACCAACACATTTTGCGATCCATTTTTATATATAAGATTACTTTTTCTCTATCTAACATCCATACTGCATGATATTCTCAATTTCCTTCGAAGTTAATTTAATTTCACAAATTTGGCAATGTATATTATACAAATGAGTAATTTGTTGAATATTGATATAACTGGTACAATAACTTGTACCAGATATCAGGTAAGTCAGGTGAAGGTCCAAAAATGTTATCATTACAACTGAGTTGGATAAATCCATCTTCACTACCTTGATTAATTTCTTAAAGTATTGAAATATCTTCGTCGACAATAATTTATATTTGACCCATACAAAGAAGTCTTGTATCTTGACTTCTTGTTAAGAAGTCTGTACAAAGTAAAAATATCCTTCTGATTGATTATATATGGAGGTGATGGAAGGTCAATTAATGCGTTTGATATACTACTATCAATTGTAATGACACTTTTTCCACATACCTCAAAATACCATTTCATTTGATATATTGCATTGATCTAAGAAGGTAAACAATCTCTGATGTTCAATAAAAAAAAATTATTTAGAATAAGAATGTGCACTACGCCTAGTCAATATGACAAACACAGAGCGGTGTCTTCCTATTTGATTGAAAACTATTTTCATGATCACAAGAATAAAGAGATTCCTTAAATATCTTGGACTGTAATGAAAGCTTACAAAGATTACATATAAAAGAGATGTGTCAAATAGTCGGGCACATCCAAGCTAATAAATCATTGCTATCATAATGATCATTACAAATCAAGATTTTTCTTTATATCGTCACAGCTGATTGGGTATTCATGAACAAATAGTCCAACAAAATTCTAATGAACTTCAGGCACAAAGATTCTGATCATATCTCATTTGATTTATAAATCAATTAAAATATATATTAATTTCAAATTGTGCGGAAAACACCTTGCATTACGGCACTACATCATCGTATTATGTACATATTTGAATTAATATTGATTCCTTCCATGACATTTTTTATTTATATAGAAGCATATATGAATAACAAACTCATATTAATTCATGTAGAAGCACTATCAGCTTTATACCATATTCATATCGTTTTCCATTTTGAAATAAATGTGTCATTATAAATATGAATCATTTTGCTTACTACTGTCAAACAATTTAATAGATTAAATATTTAAATTGTGTAATGTCCAGTTCTTTTTATCTAATTGCAATTAAATCGCAATTTGATATTTCTATATTATTAGCCCTTTTTAGTATTATCCATCATTAGTAATTGTTTTTAATATTAATATTATTGTATCTATTTTTGATATAACTGCAGTAGTATAATTAATAGCACCGTTTTCACTTTAATTAACTAGTCCATTATAATTTGTTTCACCATAACATCTCATGTTAGTAATATTTTTGAATTTGTTGTTGTTGTTATTTAATTAAACGTTGTTGTTTGCATTCAACAATTAAATTTTGTTCCAAATCTCATGCCTTTTAACAATTTTACATATTCAAAGACCACATACACATCTTGAAACAAAAATTACAATTCGAGAAAACTACCGACACTTTACGATTAACAACACAATACATAATTTGAACATTTTGGCAAATTGTACTTGAACTAATTTACAACACATTTTTAGATTTATTTTTGCTCAACAAGAAACTCATGAACAATTAAAAATCAATACGTTCATATAGTAGCACATGAAATTAAACGATTTAATAATTAATTATCTATTAGGAAATATTTGTCGCTCGCAAACCATTTTCGAGGACACATTTTTAGATTTATTTTTGCTCAACAAGAAATCATGAACAATTAAAAATCAATACGTTCATATAGTAGCACATGAAATTAAACGATTTAATAATTAATTATCTATTAGGAAATATTTGTCGCTCGCAAACCATTTTCGAGGAAAGGTTATGCTTTTTATGTGGTGGTCTGCCTTGCAAGACTCTAAATCGATATACAATATTATTTAAATTTAACATTTGAATAAATTTTACTGGTTAATATATTTCAGGTTTTGCTTTCCATACAATTTTTCATTTTCTTTTGTATAAAAATGTATAATTTAACATTTTTGGTACATGATTTGGCGCCTCATCAAAAATTACTACTTAAGATTTTTAATTGTTATTCTCATAAAACTCGAACATTATGGATTAAAAAATTGCATATAATTAAGTTTTGAAACGAGAATCGCGCTTCTGATAAAAACATTTGTAAGTTTTTGGTATTTAATTATAGTTCTATCTTGCTGTGATTATTGCTATGATATATCTATAATTGAAGTATTTATTTCATGAGTGTACTAATTAATTATTGTTCTTCTACAAGATATGATGTTCGAATTTATTATTGTTCGTTTAATTCTTTTTGAAGTATAATTCATACTCATTTATTTTTTCACTAACATGCTTTGTTACGAAGTAATAATCTCCTGACAAGTTTTTATTTGTGTTTTGTGTATTAATTACTTGTGTGTTTTGTTGTCACTCAAATTGGGACTCGAAACGTATGGATCTAATAAAGGGTATGGGCGTGTTTCCATACAGAATTGGCCCCCACCCTGGCATTTAAATTATTTTGATGCCATTTTATAGGTATTTTCGAGAAAATTCGATATACCAAATTTCAAATCCGTAGCTCATCATTTGGCCGAGATATCAGTGAAAACATGTGAAAGTGGCCCCTTTTTTCAAACTCACTTTTTGTCGGAAATATGAGAGATATCGAAAAACCGTTTACGTCATTCTATTTGTACTGATCTTCTCTATATTATTTATAATGAATAATGTTAAAAAATTGTCATTTATTGGATGAAAAGTTGAAAATAAGTTTTTATTTGAAATTTTCGACCAGTACGGTTAATTTGACTACTTTCTAAATAGCATCATTTTAAAGCCTGTATATTTTAATTTTATTATCCAAAATGTGGAACTTTTTATAAAAAGTTGAAAAAACCGAAGGTAGTACACGCGGAACCCGTAGAATATGCGTGAAAGTAGCGTCTCTCAATAGCAAACCAGTGCACATTGCGCTTGGCGCGCATCGGAACATATTCTATATAAAGGTATTACTGATTTAAAAAATAAAACTAGATATATATATTTATGTCTTTTATATTCAAACTAGTTATATATTTATATACAATGTTTTTTTGTTTTGAAATTATACCTAAAACTTTATTTGCTTTTTATATTTTATATTTTATATTATTATACCGTTATTATATTATAACGATAGTAAATCTTAAATTGGGAAAAGAAGGTCAGAAGTTATGAAATTCTTTGGTATACCAATGGAAATTGACTGGTGTGAAAAAATATCAGTATTTACATCAACTACATTTTTATTTATAATAACATTATTTTCTAATGATCTCTTAAAATCGCCATAAGATTTAGAACAGGAAAGTACGAAAATTCTACTTAGAGCATCGGCGTTAGTATTAATCTTACCCTTTTTATAAACAATATTATAGTCGTACTCTTCGAGCTTATTTTCCAACGCATAAGCCTAGAGTCAGTTATATTTTTATAACGTAGGTTTTATATAAAAATAATATTTATTTCACTTTAATACAATTACTTCATTATATTTTAAGACTTTATTATATTCAAATTATACAATTAATATTATTGTATTTTATTATATGATATAATATGTGATTACCCAGTAAACACGCGATGTGATCTTCTATAATATCGACATCGTTATTATAATGCGGTTATCGAATCTACGCCACAAGAGGATTTTAAACTTGCGTGCGCTTGTGTGTGTTACAATACACGCAAAGCTCGCATTGAGTTGTCTCACGAGACATAAACACGCGCTGTCGGGGGTAATGACATCGTTGAATTTCATGTGAGATACATGTCGTGCGCTGGTGTGTGTTAGCACACATGCAAAGCATAATCAATGACGTCACACGGCGTGAAGCAAACGCGTCGTGCGCTGCGTTGTGTGCGTTGTGTGCTGGTGTGTGTGACCATACAAAGAAAGCTTTACATCAGCGCGCCGTGGCCACTGGTGGAACCGATTGTTTCTTTGACAAAATGGCGCAAAATGTCACGAATTTATCATGCATCAAGTTATATTTTCTTTAGTATAATAATTACATTCGTTTAGTTAAGCAACTTGTTTATGATAATTGTAGAAAAGTGTAGAAAAATGACACCGTAAGTATATCATATATTATTTATATAGATATAAATTACTTCACGATTTTGAATTCCATTTAGTGCATTATATCCTGGGATGAAGAAACGTTATTTTATGTCGATTTCTTTAGATGACAAAGGAGGTAACCAAATAGCATATCTTACAAAATCTGAGGACAATAATAAGGATCGTTTATCAAGGTTAAAATAATTATTTTACTAAATTAAGACATTAACATATCCATGTGTTCGACATAACCTCACTTCTTAAATCTCTTAAATTAGTCGGTTGAGAAGCGGATCGAGAATGATTGTTTGAATATGTAAGTCACTACAAATATAATAGCTATACAAATATATATAAACAGCAAACACGTATGCCATGTTCATATTTATTTCAGAAGTCGTACAAAATTGGAATGAAACGATGAACAATATACAGATCTTTAGACAGGCTCAAATAATGTATGTTTAGGAGCAACTTGAAGATAATGGAGATTTATCTTCTTAATATGTAAGTTGATTCATATATAGTTGCTGTATATATATTATTTGGTAACAAATACATTATATTTATAATTGTTTTAGAAAACCTCTAAAATTGGGAACAGTATGTCATATATGCATGAACTTGATTGATGTATTGATGTATAATGAACTGAAGATATAATGAATTCAATCAGGTTAAAAAAAATGTATGTGCAAAAGCGACTCGAAGACGATTTAGATTTGTCTCCTGAATATGTAAGTTGCTACACATATGGAGTGGTATATATATTATTAGATTCAATAAAACACATTATGTTTCAAATTGTTTTAGAAAACTTCCAAGAAGTACATCATATATGAATATCCTGTATCCTCGCATTTGATGTATTGAACTGGCGATAGAATGAAATCAGTCAGTGTTAAAAATGTATGTGTAAAAGCGACTTTAAGATGATGGAGATTTGTACACTGAACATGTAGGTAGCTACACATATGGTAGCTGTATATATATATATTATATTATATACAGTAAATCACATTATGTTTGAATTTGTTTTAGAAAACTTCCAAAATTTGGGGCAGTATGTCATATGTGCATAATCTGTATCCTGGCATTTGATGCAATGAACTGGCGATAGAATGAAATAATGAAAAATAGGCAGGCTGTTTGATGTATAAGGAAGTGGCGATAGAATACTTATGCAACACTTCACACTTCACGCCCCAAAAATAGAATTACGTTCATTAGATATACAACAATTTTCATTAAATATACTGTTATTAATATGTTAAGATTGAATAATTTGTAAAAAGTTTTCTAGTATAGTTCATGTTAAAATTTTATAATTTCAAAACTACAATTCTAATTTGTAATATTTAAATATTGTAAAATTTCTTATTATTCACGTAAATAAATGCTTATTCATACAGAAAAGAATATTAATTGCATTACGTCATCACTTTCAGGTGCTATTACGTCATAACTGAGTCGCCATTTTGTATGACGTCATGACCGAATCGTTTTCATTCGCCAATGACGTCATGACTGGGGTGAACGCCTTACGTCAGACGGTCTTATCATAATAAACAAACATATGTGGGTCAACGTCGATTTTCATGTATCACGAACGCCACGTGCGCCAGAGACCGAACCTCGATAGTTGTTCGATAGTTACATAAATTTGCGGCCGTATCCATTAAATATCGAGGAAAATGAATATGGGAACCGCATGTCACACGACCTAAATAAAATATTGCCACGATGTTGTGGCCATATCGCATGTTTACTGGGTACTGTTTGAATGTTAATTAAAGAATCCCAATTGAAAATCAGAGCGCGTCCTATATATAGGGCTACATATTTAGTCTAGTACGCTTAGATTATAAAACATATTGATTGAATGGTAAATGTATATCTTATTGATGTATAAAATGATTATAAAATATGCTGATTATATAAGTAAATGTATATATTATTAATATATATAACTCCTCCGGCCTTAGATGAGAACTCGAGGGGTGAAGGTTGACGGCATAGATAAACAAGTATAATAGATCGTTATGTCTGGCGGTTTGACGTTACCTCGATTGGAATACAAATTTTTAAAAATAGATGGCAGCACATGTATAATATTTAAATTAACCCCTGGTATTACTTCTTAATTTGTACGTATCGTATACAGCCCCAAAAACCTGAAAAATTTTTAATATTGGAAATAAGAACAAATCATACGAAATACAAAATATATATTTTCAAAGATATTACATATGTTTAAAGAACAATTAAATTTATGTTTATATTAACAATTATAATTACAGTTATGGAATGTTTGAAAATATAATAATTATTATACATAATTATAAAAGTATTATAATTTCACAATTATGCTTAAATAATATTTCAAAAACTAAATAAGTAAGTGAAGAAAATCACAGAAGTATTTAACTAAACTAAGGACAAATAACTGAGTAATATTAATTACTTAATGACTAATATTAATATATTAAAATCTTAAAAACTAAGAAGAAACTACAAGCACAGGAGCACGCAATGAAATTACAAATTTAGAAGGAATGACAAATAATACAAAAATTTAAAGGGTTAAGAAAAAAACAAATAATTTGTTAAAAAGTACAAATACTTCACAAACAAAAAAGTCATAAAAACATAAAATATATATATTGATATCAAAATTGAGAGAAGTTCAAATTCCTAGGATTAAAACTCATTTACGAGACATTGTTCTTTATTAATTCTGCATGTAATAGTTATTTCGCTATCTAATGAATTAATAGTAAAGTTGCATTTAACAAAACCTTTGAATAGTTTCTGTACGAGTGTTTTATAACATTACATTTAGCCATGTTCCATCATGAAAACATTATCATTGAAATTGCCATAAAAGATCAACAAAGTGTTTACAATGAACAGAATAATGTTTTATGCACATACAATTGTTTATGAATCAAAAGATAAAAGCAATATTTTTGATTCCCAAGGTCGGTAACAAATATATCTTGAATTTAAACATTATATTGGGATGTTACACAAGTTTTATTTGAAGAATATTATAACACTAATCTTCAATCGAAATACATTAAAATATTATGTATGGTATAGACTCTCTTTATAAGTGTTCACATTTGCTAATGTAATAGATAATCTTATTAATATAACAATGAACTTACGTTGATGAACATTTAAACCAATACTAGTTTACTTTATAAGTGTTTACATTTGCTAATGTAATATATAATCTTATTAAATATAACAATGAACTTACGTTGATGAACATTTAAACCATACTAGCTGAATAACTGTTTTGCAACTTCAACAATATGAGATTCAATCCAATCATATAACAATTCCGAAGATAATGGTATTTCATCAAACATCAAAACACAGTATCTGCTACTAATACTTTTTAAAAGAAATAGCTGAACCTAATGTTTTAAATAGACATTCATAAATACCGCTATACACTTGTATCTCTGAATGCAACTTTCTCAATGTTTGAGGACATGGCAAAATAAAATTTGTCTCCAAAAATAGTAGACCTTTGGAGACTTTTTGTACGACTTATTCCTTAAATTATTGCATTGTTTATGAATCCTTCTTGTCATTACATAGTGCATTCCTTGGTTGTCAAAAGTACTCCTGCGCTTTGTTCGTGCATTTTGCAGCAATTTGCAGGTACCCCCAAGACACCTATTCAATATAATAACATGTTGACATATCTTGATTATATATAATTATTGCTGCAATTATTATTAAAAAATACCTTTGCGGAAACTTGTATTGGAATAGCTAAATATTTTAACCCGCACTTGACACTTTTTTGGGTACTATAAAAACACTTTGCCATATTAAATTTCACAAATGTTCACTTAAACAAAATTTTAGAAACAACACGAGTTCAAAAAGTTAGGTTATTCCTACAGCCATACAGCGATCAAATACTTGACAGCCACTTGCATGAACCACGAACAATTTGTAGTTGAAATTGAGCGCATGAGCCATCTGTTTTTAAAAATTGAAACTACTCAGGACCAAAACAGTGCAACGCGCATTTGTTCGAAGATAACTCCCCATGGTTGACGGCTGGGTGTCTACTTCCTGAGGTGGTTCTTCTTCATGTGTGATTTCTAATTTTTCTTATTACATTTTTGAATTATAATTTTCACTAAAATGTAAACAATAAAGATTATAATTAATATTATAGCTATTGAAATATGCGGGATATTGTTGTGATTGGTAATTGCATTCTTCATATAAACATTTTTATTTGGTCTTGTTCTTCTTTTATTCTTGAGAGTTCATCTACTTGAATGCTCTTAATACGTAATGGCTCGGGTGTTGTTTCATTTTAATTTAAATTGAATCTTGGAATCAAAATTGGTTTTCCTTGTATTGATGATTTTATATTTTGATAATTTCTTCCGTTGATAACAAATTTACAATTATGTGGTAAATTTAAAATATAATTTCCTTTGATAAATTTTGTTTCTTGTTGTCCTTTACAATCAAAATCTATTTTTGAATTGTTGATTAGTAATAAAATATAATGTGCATTATTGATTTTCTTTATGATGTTATGTGTTAGAGTTACTAATGTTTGTTTAAATTTTTGTAAGCGTTTTTCTTCCCAATTTATTAATTTAATTGTGCATTTGTCGTTATTTTCGAGAATGTGCTTCGTTTTGCAAAAGTATAGATTTGAGACAAGTTTACACTCTTCTTCTTCTTGAAATTGATAGTTTTTTGTTCTAAGTGTGAGGAAGGATTTTGGGGGAATAATAATTTTATTAGCGGAATTTGGTATTGGATATAATTTATAATGTTTGAAAATCTCAGATAATGTTATAGGAATTTTTATAAGGAATACAATTTTTTCATTTGAGTAATAATATCGTACATTAAGTAAATTATAATATTTGTGAATATTAGCTTCATCTATGGAAAAAGGTAACGAGCTTTGTTTGTACAAGTCTTTGACATTCTTAATAATATAATTCAAGTTTTCTATTTTATAAAAGAATTATGAACTATGTTAATTCTTGCTAAGTCTAGGGATATTTCTAAATCGTTTAAAATATTGGTTAGTATGATTAAACTATAACTTATCTGTTCAAGAGCATCTTTTGCCATGAAATATTCATTATGACCAAAGTTACCATTTTTCAGAAAGTCCTTCATATCATTAAGTTTCTTATGTAGAATTAATTCATTTTGCTTAATACTAGATATTGTATCGTTAAAATTTTTTATTAATTTTTGGTTAATTGTGATTTGCTTATTCAGTGTTTTTGCTAATTTATTTTCGTTTCCTTGAAGTGTTTTAATTGATTCGTCATATCTTTTACCATCTTCTGCATCTAGATTTCCTGTAATTCCTTTTATTATACTTCCTAAACCGTCTATTAAACTTCTTTTTATTCGTCTATTCGGTCTTATTGTATTATATTTATCTTCAATATTTTTAACATAGTTTTTATAATAGAAAAGTATGGATTCTTTATGGAAGTTATGGATGGACTTATGTATTCTTCGTGTTTTTTATTTAATACTAATAAAAATGCGTTAAAGTCTGAATTTAAATTATTGATTTGTAATTTAATTATATCAGTATCTACGTAATTTATAAATGTGTGGTATTTTTCGATTAACTTTGCGTTGCCTAGATCAAATGGAAGAAGTCCGGCTGTATTCAATTCTTGCAATTGTATTTCATTGCTGTTTACTTGTAGAAGGAATTGGAGAAGAATTACGTGAGTCAGCAACATTGTTCTCCTGTAAAATTTGTTGTGAATTAATTCGGGGTCTTTTCATATCTTGTTTGTGAAATGTTAAATGCTTATCTGTCAGTAAAGTTTTATTTAAATCGTCTTGGATGTGTACTGTTTTAAACCGTGATGCGAGTTTGTCGCGTGGATTGAGTTTTAAATAAGCATTACTGTTTTGTTTATACGGTAATGGATTATGTTTAGATATTGTGTCCTGTTTATTCTTATAGTTATTATCAAATATTTTTTCATACATTAACTTTGTTCTTTTCTTATGATCATTTAAATAATTTGTTAAAATTTCAGATTCTAAATGTATTTCAAAAGGTGATCTAGTTGATAGAAAACCAGAAATTATGTCAAAAGGTTTTAATTTTGTTACAGAATGAATTGAATTATTATAAGTTTATAACCATAAATTGCATAAATCATTAAATCTAAAATACTTGGATTTTTGCTTTCTTGATTTCATATTCTTATATGTTCTGAGATTGTTGAATGAAATCTTTCTATAGAACCATTCGAATTTGGATGCATTGGTGTAATATAATGAATGTTGATTTTATGTATTTTTAAATATTCTTGTAAGGAAGATGATTTTAATTCTGGACCAAAAGAAAATCATTAATACTCTTACGATGTTTTCCGTAACATTTGTAACTATTGGATATGCTTGAGCATATTTTGAAAAAGTGTCAATTATCGTAACGAATTTTTGTTTATGGATTGTTAAAATATCCATATGTAATATTTGGAAAGGTTTTGATGCGGTTGGAGAAATCGCAAATTTTGTTTAGGTGGATTTCTATCATATTTTTGTATAGCACAAATTGGACAATTATTAATATAAGTTGTTACATCAATATGTATTGTTGGCCAATAGAATTTTTCTTTAATTCGCATTTCATTTTCGTTAATCCCACGGTGATTAGTTGAATCTTCGTGAAAAGTTTTTACGACCGATTTTTGTTTATTTGTGTCAAATACGTCTTCTCCAATTTCGTTCCACATCACTAATTTAAAAGATGAATGTGTAAAATTTGAAATTAAAATGTTTGTAATATCGGTAATATATTCATTATTATTACTATACATTGCAAAAGATTTATTACTTGTAGTAAATTCTTTAAATATTTTTATTATATCATTTTTTATATTTTCATTATTAACTTCGATTATAGTTCTATTTTTGTCAAATTAGTAGTTTCGGTTTCATTGGATTCGTATTTACGATTTTAATTATTATTTGATTGATATAATAATTAATAGGCTTTGGTGAAATAGGGATATTTAAAATTGGGTTTTCGTGAGATGCATGAATAGTAACGTTATCATTTTCAATGACTTCGCTATCTATCTGATCTCCTAAAACTTCATTTATTATCGAATCTATTTCATCGACATTCGGTAATTCTTTTTTTGCTTGTGCTATTATAGATTGGAAATCTGTATCAAAATCTATAATTTCGTTATAATTTAATTCTTCAAAGTTGTTATCAGTTTTAATACGCGATAAAGCATCGGCATTTGTATTTAATTTACCCTTTTTGTAAAAAATTTCATAATCATATTCTTCAAGTTGTAATCGCCATCTAACAAGTCTTGCGTTTGCATTTCTTAGAGAAAATAGCCATGATAGTGGTTTGTGGTCAGTAATTATTTGTTCCGTAAAGATATGGTCTAAAATATTTAACGGCCCATACTATTGCTAATAATTCTCGTTCTACTGTACTGTAATTAATTTCTGATTCGTTTAATGTTCGTG
This sequence comes from Ctenocephalides felis, assembly GCF_003426905.1. Lineage (NCBI taxonomy): Eukaryota > Metazoa > Arthropoda > Insecta > Siphonaptera > Pulicidae > Ctenocephalides > Ctenocephalides felis. The sequence goes on from NW_020538305.1 coordinate 18,598, forward strand.
ATGCATAAGCTATTGGTTTGTCTTTTCCTATATCTCCTTGAGATAAAATTGCTCCTATCGCATATTGACTTGCGTCTGTTGTTAATAGAAAAGGTTTCGTAAAATCTGGGTATTGTAAAATTGGTTCATTTATTAATAAATTTTTACAAGTTTCAAAACATTGAACATATTCATACTCTAAAGTTATTGTCGCGTCTTTCTTTAAACATTTTGTTAAGGCTTTAGTTACTTTGGCAAAGTTTTCTATAAATCTTCTATAACCTAATAAACCTAAAAATCCTTTAATTTGCTTTACTGTTTTTGGTACTAGATATTCTAAAATTGATTTTATTTTATTTGAGTTAGGTTTTTTATACCTTCTGTTTTTTAATTCTGTAATTTAATTATGTGTCCTAAAAATTCTGTTTCTTGCTTTAAAATTTCAGATTTATCTGGTTGAATATTGAAATTAGATTCTCTTAGTCTTTCAAATATTCTTGTTAAACTGTCTGTGTTCTTGTCAAGATACAGAATGAATTATAATATCATATAATAAACTAAACAGAATTTTCTTATATAACGTCTTAATACATTGTTCATAACAGTTATACTAGAAGCGACTTACAAATTACAAATGTTAATGAGGTACTTTATATAAAACTTGAACAATTAATTTCAAACCCGAGTTTGCATACATGATTTTACACGAGGTATCAAAGTTTGAAAGCAATTCTTGAAATATCGTGTAACTTAACCACTTGTTATTCACTGGAATAACATATAATATACTAGAAAATAAATGTAATAGAATATGAATAGAAAAATGTAATATATACCCAGACAGCACGAGATGATCTTATGGATCATCCTTACACTATCCGCATGCGGACATTCTTCGTCCGCAGAACCATCCAACGGTACGTCCCGCTTGTCCAAGGCTTATCCCTGAACTGTAACTATGTCCGCCCCTAGAGATAGCCGCCGGCTATCCTGCGCGGGATACTCCGTCCGTAAGTAGGATAGGAATCAGACATGCATTGTAATTAATTATGGTATATTTAAATTGTATTTTCTAGCTGAAAATAATATTCATGTTGATAATATATTAAGAAGGAAAAAAGCCATTTATTAATGTATATTTCTCAAATATTGCAAATAAGTCATTACATTTGTGGTACGTCTTCTGCTCGCATTTCTCTTCTGAAACATAGAACAAATAATTAAAAATAATGAATGTAAACACACACACACACACACACATATATATATATATATATATATATGTATATAATATAATATTACAAATAATTTCTCATATATGGCTCATTGGCATGTCTTAACCAACTCTTCGCGGCCTCTGAGACTGCAAATTTTGTCTCGGTTGGTATATTTTTAAGAACTGTGTCTGTAATGAATAAAATTAGTAAACTAATAAAATGGATCTTATTATTAGCAATAAAAAAGTATTTATGAAATACCAGTGATAATTTCACACAACAGCATCTCGCAAAATTTATGTTTGCCTCTTCCTCCTGTCTAGATAAAGGGCTAGACAATCTCTGAACATAGTCTTCAACAAATGAACTGTAACAGCTTTCGCACTTCTGCCGCCTGTTCCGGCTAAAAACAGTACCTAAAAAATAGTTAATCAGCGATTAAAAAATAAGATATCACATTAGGTATAAAATATAACTTAAATAAAATAATATCTGAAGTTTGTATCATTCTCATACGATTTCACTTTTCAAATTATTTTTCATTATATATTGTTGCACCATTTCCACTTCCTCCATGGTCTTCAGCGGAAAATATTTTATCACATTTCTTGCTGACCCAAATTGATCGGCATCTTCCACATGTGGCATTGTCTGCTTTGCCAAAATCAATTTCGTAATTTTTCCTTAGAACCCTTCCATAAATATTCTCATTTTGGCGAGCTCCTTGATTACTATATTTAAACGAGAATCTAAAAAAGAATAATTGGTAACATACATACAATTTGTTAGACAAAAGTTTTGAAAAATACCAGTTAAATTTTCTGCTCCTGGTAATAAAGAATATAAATGATAACATTAACCAAAACACAATTTAAAATATAATATGATTTATTTGCTGGATGTGGTCTCCTTAAAATACAATATGGAACAGGACGTACATGAACACAACAAGCCTAATCGCATAGTAACATAGCATACTTCACTCTGTATTACAAAGATAAGAGCCGCGCGAAATTTGAATACACAAATACATTTGTCCATATTCCCGGGCGATGCAAAGCATCCAAAATTTACATTATTAACATTAATTATAAATATTTCATTAACATTTATCAAAATTGTAACTTAACCTAAAATACATAAATGAATAATATAATCGTAATCTAAATTTGATACACATGTTTTCGAAAAGTGGAATGTATAAAAATAATAATAGTAATCAATAATAATTCATTTTAAATTATATATTCTAATTGAGTAAAATCTATTCTAACATTCTAGAAAAATACATTATTTAAATTTGACTTATAAGATATGGAATTTCATATATTTATTCTATCGGAAGAGGTACAACTTTAGTTATTGGTCTAGTATAGATTCCTTTATTAGTTTTAATATTAACGACTCTAACTTTACCATCTGCACCTGGTTTTATGTCTACAATTCTGGCAAGTTGCCAGTGCAATGGTGGTGCATTGTCTTCCTTAATTAATACAACACTATCAATTTTTAAATTCGAACAACTGTCTGACCATTTATGTCGGGCCTGTAATTGGTTTAAATATTGATTTGACCATGTTTTCCAAAATTGATCACGCATGGTCGTAATCTGTTTATATTTAAATAATTAATAATAATTTAAATAATTTTATAGGTATTTTCGAGAAAATCCGATATACCAAATTTCAAATCCGTAGCTCATCATTTGGCCGAGATATCATTGAAAATGTGTGAAAGTGGCCCCTTTTTTCGAAGTCGTTTTTTGTCGCAACTGTAAAAGATATCGATAAACAAATAACGCCATTCTATTCACAACGGTGTGTACTATATTATTTTTAACAAATATTGTTTAATAATTATTTTTTAGTGCATGAAAAAGTGAAAATAGTTTTTTGATTTGAATTTTTGGGTAGTGCGGTTGTTTGGACTAATTTGTAATTAGCATCATTAGAAAGGCTATTCAATTTTCTTTCAATGTCCAAAATTTCGTTTTATTTTATGTGGTAGAACACATCCAAAAGTAGAAAAAACCTGAGCAAGAACACGCTCGCGCTCATATAACACCCGTGTAAGTCGTCACTGATTTGCAACGACTAGCAACAGCACTGCTCGCCGCGCGCCTTCGTAAATTCTGCATATAAGTGTTGTGCTTCGTATATTTCATTGCCTTAACAATGAATTATTTCAGCCTGTAGTTGCCTTCAGCGGAGATTATATCGAGGATATATAATACTAAATTGAAACTCAAGAAAGTCCTTTTGACTTATAAAATAATTTATTAATACTAACTGAACAACTTTGAGTGAATATTTGATGTAGTTTGTATTTAATTGAATTTAGTAGTTAGGTATCGCTGCTAGTTCCAAGAGAGAGTGAATCCTAGATGTGCCTCTGAGGTCCCCCTCCTTCGGGTTTCTTCGGGTATCTCCGATATTCTTCGCCATTACTAGCTAGTGGTGTTTATACTGATAGAGTATTCGATATAGAAATATAGTGTTGTGCAGCGGGCACAACATTCCTCCCCTCTTAGAAAAAGATTATAGTTGTTTCTAATTTTAGACACCAATCTTACAAGATATAACTAGACTATAATCTTAAATAAAATATGGTATATGATAAAAGAAAAAAAAAACGAACAAGAATTAGAATTTGTGATAAAATGGAAAAAGCTTATATCTAGAAAAATTAACATTAAATCTAAAACTTAATCTAAGGATTTTTATTAAAAATGTTCAATTTAAATATAAGATATTACAGTTAGGGATGGTAAAATATTGAAAATATTGAGTATTAAATGAACAAATATGAGAACACTAAATGTATTTTAAATAATATAAACGCAAATTATAATAGAAATATTGGAAAAATGTGATCTTAAGAATAATAACAAACTACATATGAAAAGGTTTTTAAAAAAAAACGAGAGAAAAGAAAAAAAATTTTTGTTTGTAACATGATTGCATAATTGTTATCAATGATAATAAAATCCAAAATATGAAAATGAAAAAATAATGATCTTAATCTATAAAAAGTTTTAGTCTATCTATGTGAACCTTGACATGCCTCTTACCACACAGCAGAGTGTAATTTACAGCCGAGTCCTTAGATAAAATCTTAAAGGGACCAAGCCAAGGTTTGGCTAGTTTTTTGGATCTTCCTTTGGTGATCGTCTCGTTCTTAAGGAGCACAAAATCTCCTGCATTAAATTCGGTCTTCTTCGCGGATTTATCATAATAATTTTTTGAGGTTTGTTTAGAATTTAACAAAGTTTCTCTTGCAATTTGATTTGACGATTGAATTCTGAACTTGATTTCTTTAGCATAGTCGTCATATGAGTAATGATGCTCAGGAGGTTTGTTGAGGGATGTAGGTAATTGGGGATCATAACCAAAAATAAGACGGAAAGGGCTAAACCCAGTGGAAGAATGAGGTGTCACATTATACACAAACATTGCATAGGGAATCCAACTATCCCAATCTGTTTGGTCAGGTTTGATGTAATTTCTCAAGTATTCTACCAGGGTTCTGTGGGACCTTTCTAGGGCTCCATTTGATTGAGGGTGATAGGCTGTAGTCTGAATTTTAGTGATGTGTAATAGTTTACAAACGCTTTTAAAAAGTGAACTGAGAAAATTTGTGCCTTGGTCGGTTAAAATTTTGGTAGGCACACCGTAATTACAGATAATATGTTCGACAAAAGCTCTTGCTACAGTATCTGCATCTTGACTACTAAGTGGTACAGCTCTACTAAATTTGGTTAAAAGATCTTGAAAGGTTAAGATATATTTATTAAAGTTACAAGTTTCAGTTAGGGGACCGACTATGTCCAAAGAACATTTTTCAAAAGGTCTTGTAGGAGTATCAGTTATAAGCATTGGAGATTTTTTTAAATGATATGATTTATTCTTTTGGCATGCTTCACATTTCCTTATAAAATTTCTTAAATCAGATCTTAATTTCGGCCAATTATAATTAATTAAAATTCTTTTCAAGGTCCTTTTGAAACCTTGATGTCCCCCTAAAGGTTTGAGATGGTATTCGCTAAAGATAACGGCTTTATCGTCTTCGGTTAATAAGTCAACGAGTGGAAAATTATGAATGGTAATTTCAATGTCTAATTTTTTAAAAATGTAACGGATCATGGCGCGTACTTGTGACCAGTCTAACCTATCTGTGTCTTTAACAAGTATAGGAAGGGAGATTTTCCTAACATTTTTCTCTAAAAGTATGTCTTTCAAATTAGTCAAAACATGAAATAAGATTGAGTAATTAGTACTAGTCGATTCTCTATGCCTGGTTAAAAGATAAAAAATAAATGCATTATTGTGTTCGATGAATGCTACTTCCCCCACCGTTTTGTTTTGGCTAATTAATTCGTTTAATTTACTAAATTTAGATAATATTTTACAGAAAAAGGGATCAGAACTAACGAAATCTTGTGGGGAATCGATACAAAAGGATTGATCATTGAGAACAGAAAATTTTTCATTTGTTTCCTTAACCTTAGAATTAAGGATAACTTGTTCTTTGAATGCATTATTGAAATCATCGTAAGATAGAGTACTAATGAGAAATATGCGGCTCAAGGCGTCCGCATTGGTATTAGATTTTCCTTTTTTGTAAATAATTTCATATTGGTATTCTTCCAACTTAATTCTCCATCTCATGAGGCGAGAGCCTGGATCTTTTAAGTTGAATAACCATACTAGAGGCTTGTGATCAGTGATTATATGGAATTTCACACCATGGACATAGGGACGGAAATGTTGCACAGACCATACAATGGCTAAGAGCTCTTTCTCGATAGTGGAATAGTTCATCTCGGCACAATTTAAAGTACGGCTGGCGAATGCTACTGGCAAATCCTTACCAATCGGACCTTGGGACAAAACTGCTCCAATAGCTTTACCGGAAGCATCAGTGGTTATATTAAAGGGACATTCAAAGTTGGGATATTGAAGAATGGGAGCAGTGGTTAAGTGAGTAATTAAATTTTCGAAAGCATTTTGTTGGGAAGATGTCCAATTGAATTTGCTATCCTTTTTAAGAAGATCAGTGAGTGGTCTAGCAATTTTAGAAAAATTTTCAATGAATCGTCTGTAATAGCCAGCCAATCCCAAAAACGATTTAATGTCCTTAGGACATTTGGGCACAGGAAAATTAGTTATAGCTGCAATTTTAGACGGATCGGGTTTAATACCCTCTGAAGTGATTACATGTCCGAGGTAAGACACTTCTTTACATAAAAAAATACACTTTTTTGGTTGAAGCCTTAAATTACTGTCTCTCAAACGTTCGAGAATTTCGCGAAGACGCTTAACGTGTTCATTAAGGGTATTTGAATAAATAACAATGTCATCCATATATACGAAACATTTTAGCCCTTGCAAACCAGAAAGAACGGAGTTCATTAAACGCTGAAAGGTAGCTGGAGCAGTTTTGAGCCCATAAGTTTATATTGATAATGAGCCGTCTGCGTCGAAAAAGCAGTTTTCTCTTTATCTTCTACCGTCATAGGAATCTGATGAAAGCCAGATGCTAAATCTAAAGTGGAGAAGTATTTAGAGTTCCCTAACTGGTCCAATATATCGACAACATTTGGAAGAGGAAAGGAATCACCAACCGTGACTTCGTTTAGTTTTCTAAAATCTACAACTAAACGCCACTTAGAATTACCATTTTCAGATTTCTTTCTAACTAGGAGCAAGGGAGCGTTCCAAGGACTCGTACTTGGCTCAACAATATCGTTGTCTAATAAGTCCTTAACTTGTTTACTTACTTCATTTTTGTGCGAATTAGGCAATCTATACGGTCTGACATTTATAGGTAAAGTTGTAGAAGGGGTAATTATACTATGCTGAACAGAAGAAGTAAAAGGTAATTTATCGCCCTCTACATAAAAAATATCGTTAAAGTCATTACAAATTTGGTATAAAAGTTCGCGTTCTTCATCATTCAAATGATTTACTTTAATATCATTTAGAATTTTTTCGATTCTAACTGACTGAAAATTTTGGGTTGTTTGATATTATTTAGTGAAAGACAATTTACTAAAGAAGTGGTATTGCTCTCTGCTCTCTGGCAATCTACAAATTTGAAAGGTAGGATTTTAAGTTTGATCTCCTTTTCGTTACAATTTATTATACTCAAAAAACAAGAATTATTAATAGGAGCAACAAGGGTATTTCCGACAAATACGCCTTGACTTATCTCTGACCGTTCAATGACACCTACGCAATTTGACTCAGTTTTTACTTTAACTATCGTTTCTGATCTAGAATTTAGTGTTACAAAATTTGGAAAATTTAGAGAGATGGGATCAGAGTCCTTAAAGTTTATACTTGAATCGATGATATTTATAATACCCCCATAAGCTTTTAGAAAATCAATCCCCAATATTCCATCACCCTTGATGGGTAATTTATCAAAAACAATGTAAAATTTGTGGGTTATTATTTTATTCCCCAGCAAATTCTTATATTGGCTGTCCCTATTATTTCTACGGCGTTCCCTGACACGCCAGTAATTAAAATTTTATCTTCTTTATTAATAATAATGTCTATATCATCATCCAAGTTTGAAACCTTAATAACACTGATCTCAGCTCCTGTGTCGACTAACAAATTGATCTTATCTTTCGTGGTATCGAGAGATTCTAAATTTATAAAGGCTAGATTCTGTTTGTCAACAAGGCAAGAAATTTGTGCATTCTTGAACTCTCGCTTTAGAAGAAAGTTCAGAAGCACTAGGTGTTGTGGAAGTGGAAGTTGAAGTACAAGGGCCTTCATTAAGAATCTTTACGTCTACATTGTTAATTTTGGAACGCTGCTGTTCATTGTACATCCTTCTACGACAGTCTTTTATCTCATGGCCAATGCCTTTACAGTAATTACAATGAACAGGGGGCTCAGATTTAATAGGTTTACGATAAGATGGACGATGAGGAGGGTTAATTGGTTTGAATGGTTTATCAGAACGACTTGTTCTTGAAGTTTTTAAAGAAATCTCCTCCTCGATGGCTATAGAAATAGCTGCATGCAAGTTTAGAGGAGATTTACAATTTACAATGATTCTAAGGTCGGGGTGTAAACCTTCTTGAAATACATAAAGAGCTTGATCTTGGAGGAGATCTGTATAATATATATTCGCTGCAGGGTTATTCTTTTTCTTTATAGTGGCGCTTGTAAGCTGTCTTAAGACGGCTTGAAAACGCAAAGAATAAGACTGCACATCTTCATTTGGTTTCTGGCAAATTTTATTAAATTCGATCTGTAGTGAGGCTACAGATCGGGTGTCAAAAAATATCTCCTCCAAGCAAGATTTTAATTCAGAAAAGGACTCTATTTCCTTGTACTGGGTTGCTTGGAAAGCTTTCCCTTCTAATTTAGTGAACAAAATGAATTTTAAGAGAGCAGGGTGATCCCTAGGGTCGACGCTTTCAAAAATATATGTTAGAAAATTTAAAAATGGGGATAATTTCTGGTTATCGGAACCATCAAATACCTTAATAATATCCATTGCCCTATGCAATGTTAGAGCATATGTTTCTTGCATGTTTAGGTTTGAGTTTTGATCAGGAAGACAGAGAGAAGGAGCAGATAAAAATTTGGAAGATAATATGGGTTTAGGTGAGACGACTATACTATTATTAAAAATGGCACTTACTAGATCAAGTCCAGAATTTTCGTTGGTTGACTGGAAAGATAAGTAGCTCTCAAATATCGACTCGGTGGATCTGCTTATTACACTCTGTCGTGGCAGCAAGAAGTTTTCAGCGTCACGTTTATACATTGACCCTATATTCAAAAATTAGATTAGTAACATGTTACAACAATAACACATAAACACATATAAAAGGGTAAAGAATAGATACAGAATGTAGTTATATATAAATAATATGAGAGTAAATATAATATTGAGATTACATTAATTCTAAAGGTTTGTAAAAAGTTTTGTAAATTAATCTCAAGATTTGTAAATTGTTCTAAAGGTTTGTAAGTTATTCTAAAAGTATTTTTACTTACTCTAAAGGTTTGTAAATTGTTCTAAAGGTTTGTAAATTGTTCTAAAGGTTTGTAAATTGTTCTAAAGGTTTGTAAATTGTTCTAAAGGTTTGTAATTGTTCTAAAGGTTTGTAATATAATTTAAAAATTTGTTTCTAAAGGTTTGTAATTACTCTACAAGTTTGTGATAAAAAGGCAACGATACTTAAAACTATAATCGGTGTCTAAAATTTCGAAAACAAACTATAACTATTGATACTCAAGTGTTCCTCCTTCCTAGCTGATGTAATACACCTCGCAATCGCTTGGCTTCAAAGCGTCGCTCGGTGGAGTCTTCAAGATGGCGGACAGGATGGCGCGTGCGCGTCTTAAATACAGCTTACTTGATATGGTGAACTTTCCTATGTTTCTCCTCGATCCTCCAGGCCTGTTTTTGTGTTGGATTTTTTTTTACCGCTCGCCACCATGTTGTGCTTCGTATTTTCATTGCCTTAACAATGAATTATTTCAGCCTGTAGTTGCCTTCAGCGGAGATTATATCGAGTATATAATACTAAATTGAAACTCAAGAAAGTCCTTTTGACTTATAAAATAATTTATTAATACTAACTGAACAACTTTGAGTGAATATTTGATGTAGTTGTATTATTTTGAATTTAGTAGTTAGGTATCGCTGCTAGTTCCAAGAGAGAGTGAATCCTAGATGTGCCTCTGAGGTCCCCCTCCTTCGGGTTTCTTCGGGTATCTCCGATATTCTTCGCCATTACTAGCTAGTGGTGTTTATACTGATAGAGTATTCGATATAGAAATATAGTGTTGTGCAGCGGGCACAACATAAGTATGGAACATTTCTTTATAAAACATTTTTATAAAACAAGATCTATACATTTTTATTTTGAATAATTATATATTTATATGTATGTGATAATAATAATTATATTCAATATATATTCAATTAATTCATTTAATCATAGATTGTATGGTTCTGGTACAGGAGTCATTATATCACCTATTAAAAAAAGACTGGGGCATAAATATGACGCATCTGTGCTGTCATCCGATATACTTAATAAAGGACGTGAATTCAGTACTGCCTCGACCTGTGTAAGTAATGTAACATATTCCTCGTAAGTTAAACAATGCTACCCAATCACTCTACGCAAATGTGATTTCATTATTTTTATCGACCCCTCCCATAACCACCAAAGTGTGGAGCATACGTAGGTGTAAACTGCCAAGTAATATCTAATTGTGTAACGGCTGAAATTAAAGGTCGCTTATTTTCTTCTGCTTTAAACAATTTAAATAACTCAGCTAAAACTTTATTAGCACCTACAAATTTTTGCCATTATCGCTATGAATGATCGAACACCTACCGCGCCGTGAAACAAATCTTTTCAACGTAGCTATAAAGGCTTCTGTCGATAATTCCGTAACTAGATCTAAATGAACTGCCTTGGTGGACATGCACACAAATAAAACAATGTACGCTTTGATTTGAGGAGCCTTACGTAGCCGACTCGCCCGCAGCATAACTGGACCTGCATAATCTACCCCTACAGCTAAAAAACAGACGTTTCACATTAACACGATCGACTGGTAAACTGCCCATAAGTTGTTCTGCAGCCGCCGCCTTAAATCTAGTGTACTTAACGCACTTATGAATTAATTCTTTAGTTGTATTGCGGCCATCAATTGGCCAATATTTTTGTCTCACAACCGAAAGTGTGGTTTGAGTGCCGGCGTGCAGAAGTCTTTCATGTTCGCCGCGTAAAAATAATTCGGTAACATAATAATAATAATAATTTTATCTTAAGCATTTTATGTTACTAACTGTATATTGTAATTTTGTATATATTTTAATTGTTATTCATTATGTAAAATAATTGTGTTTTTGAGTCCTCTTGGAGAAATCTGTGGGCTATATATTTAAATAAATAAATAAATAAATAATGAGACTTGGGAAGTATTATAGGATGCTTCTGTTCATACGATATGTTAGCATATTCGAGTCTTCCACCAACTCTCAGCAAGCCTTCGCCATCAATAAAAGGATTTAAAGATTTTAATTTAGAATATAAGTTCTGATAAGTTCGGAAGCCATCCATAATACTTCCGAAGCTCTCTTGTTGTACGCGTAAAATAATATATTTTGAAGAATTATGAATTTCCTTCATAGTTAAATATTTTAAATATTCTCTATTAGACTTAGATTTTGGCAACCATCTTAAAATAAAGGCGACTACTCTAACTAACGTGGAAAATTTGGAAAAACGCGTGTAAAATAAACTAAAATTATTGTCGTTAGAAATGGTAAAACTTTAATATCTGGTATATTTTCAGTATTTTCTATTAATTTATTTGGCCAACAATTAGAATTTAGAGTTAACCAGCTTGGTCCGTTCCACCACAAACTACAATTTTGCAACTCACTTGCTGATATACCTCGTGAGACAATATCCGGGGGTTGTCTTCGCTAGATATGTGTCTCCAAATACATTTTGGAGAGTTTTCAATAATTTCGGCTAAACGGTTACTTACAAACATTTTTAATTGACTTGGGTCAGTTTTGATCCAAGCCAACACGAAATAGTATAGTAGCGAGTAAAATCGCTCCATAAAAAAAATTATTAAATTTGATATCGACATTAGTACATACATATTTATATAATTTAGATAATAAAGGCAGCACACAGTTCAAGATGCGGTAATGTAATATTCTTTACGGGTGCTACCCTTTTAGCGCATAATAAATTGGTAGATGCAGTTTTATTAGAGTAAAAATTTTTAATATATATATACCTGCGCCATATGCAGATAGAGATGCGTCTGCAAACCCGTGGTATTCTATCTCAGAAATAGATAAATGTTTCAAAATGCATCGCGGTATACAAATATTTTTTAAATTTGGTAAATCGTTTTTATGGAATTGTACACTTTTATAAAATGTATACGATATATCTTTACGATAACAAAATAAAGGTAATAATTTGAACAATAGTAATGTACAAAATATATATGAAAAAAAATATAAAAATGAGTATATAATATATAAGATTTAGACTCAGCAACAGGTTGTTACTTGAATACCTTGCTCTACATCGTGTGCTGCCCAGAGAATTTCTGTATATTGTCCAAAAAATTCCTGTGTGTGGTCCAAAATTCCAGTAAAATTTATTGTTCCTGAATTAATTTGTCCTCAGCAATGTATCCCAAGATATAGAACGTAGTAGTAAACAAACTCTAGATAGAGGTTATGTGTCAAATGGCTTGGGGGCGTGGTATAGCTTTTATAGTATTTGATATAACTTGCCAAATCCAATTCCAATTACAAGAAAAATGATGTTCCAGATCATGAATTAAGCAGTGTTTTTAATATTCACCTAACTTGAATCCAAGAATGTATATTTCCAGGTTGTCGACCCACATGTACAGCATAAACAAAACTTGTATGTGTATTTTTGGTTATAGTACTACTAAATGTGCACTGATTTTATATATCCGTGAGATGGACCAATTTTATGGTAATAAAGAAAATAAATAATAACATTAACCAAAACACAATTTAAAATATAATATGATTTATTAGCTGGATGTGGTCTGCTTGAAATACAATATGGAACAGGACGTACATAAACACAATAAGCCTAATCGCATAGTAGCATAGCATACTTCATTCTGTATTGCAAAGATAAGCCCCGCGCGAAATTTGAATACACATATACGTTTGTCCATATTGTAAGAACATCATTATTACCCTTTATCAATTGTACAAAACGCAGTATTGAAAATTTCTTCTTTCCTTTTAAAAAATTTTTACATAATGACACGGTTGCAACTTTCGGGCGAGCAACCGGAGTTTTTTTTAAACATGAAACTCAGAATACCATCAATGCACTAATCACTAAAATCTCTATAGCTGTCAGTTTGATGTCCCACAAACCTATGAAAATATTAGTACCTAAAATTATAATTAATGGTGATTTGTTTTGGCAATAAAATTCATTTATTTTCCTGATGCAGATATGCTCTTATTTTACTAAACTGTTGCGTCATATTTATTTCTATTTTAATATTCACCGTCTTCGTATGTTTGTGATATCTTGCACTTAGCTAGAGATGTTCTGCTAATTCTAAAGTCTTCCAGAAATTGTATCTATTCATACAATGGCACCATTTTTTCTGTCAAAATCACATTATAGTTTTACATAAATTGATTATAAATAAAATTGTGCTTGACGAATTAAGTACTATATTAAAACTTTTTATTAATTAATGATGGTATTTTACATACCAAGACATTATTTTTTTTAGCTTTAACAAACTGTAACAAATGTAACTGATGGTAATCGTTCTTAAAAAAAAATCATGAAACAATTCTTTGTCACTCATTATGTTTTATTTATTATACTTAATGTTTAATTGAATATTATAGAAAGTTAGTCATTAAATATTGAATGCGTTGACTCAAGATCAACAACTTAAACTAACCATACGAATCTTATTCATTGCACTATGCAGTCGCAGCATAGGTAAAGAAAATCACAATCAGTTTGAGAATTGAGAGGAAACCTATGATATATTCATATACTCTTTTATCTATAGATATATTCATTTAGAGATATGACAGTTGAAGAAATATCAATTTACTTATAATTCGAATTTAAATGTTGATAACACTTACATATTACGATATTTATACAAACATTAACCTATAGAACTGAAAGAAAAGAATGAGATAAATATAATGAATATGAAATATAATGAATTAAATGTATTATAATGAATGTTAATGTCAACGCTCTTGAGCATTATTTATTAAAAATCATGTCCATATTGTGCTCAATTTTGTGTTAATATTTCTAAGAAAAAAAAATACAACCATGTACAACTAGATTTTTTTTTAAAACTAAATATCATAAAATTTCAAAGCGAGTTAGTTCCATAGATGTCTCTGCGCCCGCTAAGAGTGTCTTATCCCTGTTAACTTGATAGGATGTGACTATGTACGGGAAGTAGAGTCCAGGATAGTCTATGTTATCTTGATTAATTGGCGATAAATATAATTTGTTTTGATGTGTAATGTGAGAATGATAGTTTAAATAAGCGGTTAATATAATCAGTTATAATACAGTATTAGTGGAAGATATTGGTATTTTCAGTATAGTTTTAGTAGTAGAATTTGAGAGTGAGATAAGTGATTCACATTATCCAGCGGGTTATAATATTCAGGCTTTTTTTATCGTGCCACGATGCCACGAATTCGCAGAGGAGCAAGAATTTTGGAAGACGTACTCGGCAAGCTCGAGCAATATATGAACGAAGATTGAATAGGACCCATGAACAACATATGATGGACAATATGAATTTGAGAGAGCAAGTAGGAAATACA
>NW_020538306.1:0-27148 GCF_003426905.1 Ctenocephalides felis
GCCTGGCAAACGTTGCTTAGCCATAAAATGTTTATAAGAAAATTGTAGTATAAAAATAACTGATTGTTAATGTGGAAGTATATGGTTTATAAGTGAAAGGGATGGTACTAATAAAAATTATATTGATTGTTGGTTTACCCATTGCAAAGCATGCCACATATAGGTGTTCTTGAGGCATATTGCTGGTCATTGCAAGTGCTAGCCTAAACTGAAACTAATTTCATTTAAATTGATTGGCACATTTGAAAATTCAAATTTAATTAATTTATTAATTATGCTGTAGGTTGAATCGAACCAAGTGGATTTATTCTCAAATACTATTGCATCTTCAGATTATGGTATATTTGCAAGCCATGAAGGTTTAAATTACTTTTTAAGTAAAGTTTTAGCTTTTTTGTTAACTCAAAAAAATATGAACAGAAATTGAGTAGAAAACATTCATTGACTACGCGGGATGAAAATTACTCGAATACTAAAACGACTATTACGAAATAAGGTTTTGTGATAATTTAGCGCCTTATGTATTTGTTAATTTCGAATTATAAAAAAATAAAACAAAAAAAATTGCTCCAAAAAATATCTAAAAAAAATTATGGCCCGAAGAACCATTATCATATACGAGCATGAAAAATAGATTTTGGCCGATTCTCAGTCATATTGAACGGGATTATAAGACTTTATTACCGTCGGTCAAACCGTTTTGGAAGAGTATTGCGACGAACATCATGACTCTATATTTATAACTGAGAAACTTATCCCAGCTCTAAATGTTTAAAATTGAATTTGTGATATATATCATAATACATTCAGATAAAAAAATTCCCTATGTCATTTAATTATACAAGTTTAATTTTCTTTAAATTATTGATACAATTTAGTAATAGCAATTATGAAAAACACGTACAAAAAAATTTCACTAAACAATTATTCATATTTGTTAATCAATACTTTTTTTAATTCACAACATTTATATATAAAGAGAAAAAAAAAAATCTGTTACGTAGACTATATCTAGATAAGCTAAAAGATGCAGTTCTACGCATTTAATACTGCACATTAATAATTATATAATGTTCTCTATTCAATTCTTGGAACGTATTATGAATTGGTTCAGATTTTGCACTAAGATAGCTCACAAAAGAGTTTCTATGAAAATTTCTCTGTGATTTTTCTAGTAAGAGCGCATTAAAAATCTCTTTAAAGTGAAGTGTCTCGGGAAAAATCTTTCGAATGCCATCTATAGACTTCTTAGAATATGATACCATATTATATTCCCATCATAATTATTAGAAAATATAAATTCTTAGTAATTTTATTAAAATTTATATCATGATTTTAAGTATTAATTAAATATTTTCTTTACGCTGTGTAAATATTTTTTGTTTCAATTAGATGAATATTTTTTCCTTGTAAAAACATTTATAGCGGATTCTGCCTGGAGCATTTTTCTTGTTGTTTAATAAGATTTGAACAAAGAGGTATTCTACAGTCACAAACACGCTGACATGAGATGCATAAATTGAAAGAACATATTTACATTAATAGAAGAATATTACAATTGTGTTTTGATAAAATGGAGGAGACAGTTTCCAAAACAAAATGTAAGATGTATTACAGAAATCTCTTCGAAACTAAATGTTATTATTGAATTGTAGAATTTTGGCTTTTGTATTATGTTAGTTTCTTTATTTTGTTTTACGTTCTTCTAATTTTTTAACAACGATTAGAACTACATGTTCCATAAGCTGTGTTTGCTACCGTACATCCAAACCTAGTATTTTTTTGAGAGGGCAACCCAGCGGTCTACTTTTCTTTGTAATGCGTAGACTATATATATATATCTATATATATATATATATAGCTGGGCACCGTTAATCAAAAAGTTAACTTCGTTAATCGTTAATCCGCTACAAAAAAAGTTAGCTTCGTTAAACGTTAAAGCGTTACATTTCGGAATAATTAACGCAAGTTAACGTTAATCGTTAATCCGTTAATATGTGTAAAATTACATTTTTATATTGTTGCGTTAGTGAACTTAAAAACTTATTGGTTTAGGTTCTGGAAGTTAACAGGTTATGAATAAAACAAAATACTTGTATAATTCAAATGTGTAATTCAACTCCCTAATGGCGCGACGCGCTTTATGCACACACCGTGATAATAACGCTATTAGTCAACTTTCTGTTTTTATGATTGCATATTGTTTTTACAAGAATTTTTTTCTAAATAAAGGGAAAGAGTTTTTTTGCGAAAAATAGGAAACGCGCGACGGGTTAAGCGTCGGGTATTAGGTGCATATTTCTCTTCATGAACATTAACATGTTGAAGTTCTCGTCTGAAAGCGAGGCTCGTTTTGGTGTCAAAATGTCTTTACCCGTGGAAAACAAACGTTCAACTGCAGCGCTTGAGGGTATAGCAGTATTGTATTTAATAAATTGATTTATGAATATCTGTTCCCCGAGGAATGCAGCATCGTTGAACAAGTCTTTTGAACATGTTGGCACTGTTCATCATTCACGAGTGGTCCAAATCTTTTCTCTATGTCATTTAATAAGGCATTGGCTAAAGCTGTGCCGTGCGGTAAATAGTAATAATTGGCAGGGCCGTGCCTGGGTATGTGGCCGCCTGCGTGCGAGCATATAAATGGCCGCCCTTAAAAATAGCATAATAGGAAAATATCCAATATGTTCTCACGAAAAAAATCGTCTTGTAATTTTCAAGTTTTCTCGACATTTTAAGTCATTCTGAATCGTTTGAAAGCCGATTTTTGAATTTTCGGCAACGTTTTCTCAAAAACGGTTAAATCCAATTCAAAAGTTTAAAAGTCATTTGATGTAACTAGATAATGACTAGCGCCTGTCAGTTTTGTGCGACGATCGGCCAAGCTGTTTCTAATCAACAGAAAAATATAAATTTATTGTACACGTTTTAGCCAAAAATTCTGCATCGATTTTAAAAATTCAGGAACTGTTTGAAATATATCATTTAGGAATCGTGCTGATTACTTCTAAGAGATCGGTCGGTTCGTTTCTTCGTGTTTAATTGGTGAATATTGCTTTACGATGATATTTATAAAACTTTTTTGGCGATAGTGATCATGGTCTCTAAGATAACTACATATTTCGACCCACATTAAGTCATTTTAATTTTTAAAATCTGTACTATCAAAGATTGCAAAAATGAGCGGCGCTTTTTTACGTGAGTCAAAATTTCATCTTTAGTGGACCTTTTCTCAAAAATGCACAATCCCATTTGAAAAATCGTCAAAATTCGTAAATTCGATAAGCACTCGTGCTGCTTAGTTTTGCCTTTAGAATTTTCAAAAAAGTCTCAAATTTTTAATTAGTGAATTGATTTTAAAAATTCAAAAACCATTACAAACGTTTTCCATTTGAGAATCTTGCTGATTAAATTTTGTCAATAATCGACGAGTCGTTTTTCAGTTATTGATTAACAAATTGCTTTGGAAATTTGGATCTTGTTTTTAATTTACTACAGTTTGTTTCTTGTTCAATAATATGTAATTTTTAAACTATTTATAAAACATAACTAATATTTTTAGAAAATTTGTACAAAATTGAATAATCTGCGATAGTTTTTCACATTGCAATGTACTCATGAATTAATATATTTTCATTGTTAAGTCGATTATTAACACATGTTGGATACTTCATGCAACTTGATTTAGGCAAAGTTGCCACTTACACCAAGTTTATAACTTATAAATTATTTAGAAACAGAGTCGCATTCAATAGGGCCGCCTTTGGCTGATTTTTAGTACGGTATTTTTGGTCTTTTAGATATATACAGCGGACTTTACGGCAGCGAATGAGTTCAGCGGACTTTGAGCTTGGCCGCCTCTTAATCCAACAGTCTTTTAATTTGGCCGCCTTTTAATTCAGTAGACTTTTAATGCAACAGCTATTTATTT
Organism: Ctenocephalides felis; assembly: GCF_003426905.1. Taxonomy (NCBI): domain Eukaryota; kingdom Metazoa; phylum Arthropoda; class Insecta; order Siphonaptera; family Pulicidae; genus Ctenocephalides; species Ctenocephalides felis. The sequence continues at coordinate 3,932 of NW_020538306.1, forward strand.
CGACCATTTTTGTTATGGCTGTCTTTGAATTTGTTCTTTTTTTCATTTGGCCGCCCCTCGGCCGTCTCAAAAGGCGGCCGCCTGCGTGCGGTGCACGCACTGCACGCTGGCCAGGCACGGTCCTGGGCATTGGATTAACGATTAACGGACTTCTGGCATTTTAACGGAAGTTAACGTGTCCGTTAACATTTTCAAAAGTTAACTTAAAAGTTAATCCGTTAATCAAAATGTTAACTTCGTTAATTAACGATTAACGGATTAACGAGTTAATGCCCAGCTATGTATATATATATATATAATATATATATATATATATATATATATATATATGTATAATGTAATGTAATGTATAATTACAATATAATGCTACAATGAGCACAGAAGGCGGCTTTCATTCACAAAAATAAAAAATGTTCGCGAATGATCTATTTAAAGGAAATTGGGGCATTTTTAACTATTGGTAAATGGCATTGTGCCTTAAGGCAAATTGCTGGAACTTCCCGTATTGTAATTTAAAATTGTTGAATGCTTTAAATCGTAATTTAAATTTTTTGAAAACTTAAAAATAATGTATTTTTGAGAATTTTGAATGTTTTAAAAAAAAAAAAAAAAAAAATTAGAGAAGTTTGTAATTTTTTTTGTTTTTTTTTTTGAATGGTTTGAAAATTTTGAGAAAATTCAATTTGAAAATTTTAACTGTTATTTCTTGATCTCTGAAATCGCTGGACTTATCGTCCCAAAAATTATTCAGTTCTTTATTCCATCAATACAAGTAAAATGCTTTTCAAATCATTTAAATTGTACGTATTTTCTAAAACTGAATTGCCAGTTTTTTCCATTTTTGCCCCGAAATTTAGAAACGGCAGGACCTACCGTCAGTACGTCTCCTCATCAATAGATGCGATTTTTTTTTGAATCATTCGACAAAAATTAGTATCCACGCATATGTACATACGTACTACACACACAAATTTACCAAGTAATAAAGATTGTTTTGAAGCGCAAAAAATTTCACTTTATTTGAGTTTAAAAATAATTGTAGTTCATTATAATTTCTTAAAGCTAGTAATTCAATGAATAGTTTCTAAAAAATTTAAAAAAACCTAATTTGGCTGTTTTGAGCGTTCTTGGGGATATTAGAACTTCATTTTTTGACGCACTAGGTTTCTATTTCAAGTCACGTGTTGCGTGCAATATGATATCGAATAGTAGTAATTTCCATTTTCATTGAAAAAAAGTATACAAAAAATATTATAATAAATTGAAATATTATTGCAATTAGGAAAGCATAATCATTGCCTCTTAATAAATAATATATGTATCGACGACTAGGTGTATTTATCTTTAAGGCAGGTGAAACTACATATATGTGTAAATTATCGACTTAATCAATAAGAATTGTGGGTTAGGTATAAAGATAAAATTTTCACTTTGTAGGGCTATAATCAAATAACATTTCAAGAAGTTTCATAATGGACAAATAATTTGATATTTAATTATTGAGAAACGGTTTGACAGATCTGTACCAAATCTAATCAAATCAATTCTCGACCGATATCTTAATAAAAGTTTTTGAATTTGAAAATTGGTTCAAAATTTTTGTGAAAACCTGAAAAATTTTTTTTGCACTTCTACTTATAAAAAAAAAACGGTTCGTCTTTCTTCGAGTTCTATCCATTTATTTCCAAATTTTTGAAATTCGTTCAGGCTTTTTAGAGAAAACGCCGACAAAAGTTCAAATTTTGGCGATTTCTTCAAACGTTGATAAACCTTCAAAATTAAACTATTTGTCGTAGGCCCATGATTTAGTATGCTCTTTAACACTTTGATCTCTTTACTCATGAAAAGCTACATCAAAACCGTCAAATGTTTATTTCAACTACTAATTACGAAGCAACGGCTACGTCAACCTTTAGTAAAAACTAATCAGCATAAATCTTAATTTTAGTCTCGAACGATTCAGAATAACTTAAAAAGTCGAAAAAATATGAAATTGCGGGTTGAATTTTCTAGCTAGAATATACTCTTTTGTGGAAAGTTAAAAAATGTATAGGACAAGCTATAGTTTCATCTTTTATAGCCATTAGTAAACTTAATTATCACCATTTTGATTGCCAAAACGCCATTGTTTAAACGCCAAAACGCCATTGTTTAAACGCCAAAAAAGTGTAAAAAAGTTTGTTGTAAATAAAATAGGGTAGACTGGGCACGGTTGTGCCAGAGTACGGTATTGACAGTCATCATAACAGCTTAACTATACTGTTTTTAATATAGGGGCCAAAGGGAGAACATGAAGTCATGCTTGTTAGAACAAGTTTTCATTATAGTATTAATTCAACGCCCTACATTATCATGATCTGTAGTCTGCATTGCTTTTAAGGAGTCCACAATAAGTTTATTTGTGCAATTCCTCTCAATAATAGCTGTTTTTTGTATACAGATAGATCACTTTCGAGTGAAGATTAAAGATAAAGAAAAATCTAACTCAGTTAAGACAAAATACGAGGGATAAAGAAAAATGAAAATTCAATACAAGAAAACGAAAGATTTCTTATTTAATAAATTTGGTTCCGTTATATATTGTTATATTATATTCATAAGCTTTGTTTAAATGATTATGTTTATATATTATATACCATCATGATGTCGTCCCTCAGCTGGGGACGGTTGTGACACTCGCCCTTTTTTTGTATGATTCAATTTTATGGCTCATGGTATTTAAGGATAGTATTTCAGTTCTTTCTTGTAGACAAATGTTCAAATTACCATTTAATTTACTTTTCTTCCAACTAACTTCTTAAATAACAAAATGATAGTTGATAAGAAAAAGTGGCACCGTACCCAGTCTCCTCTACTACTTACATAAATAAATGATTAAAACTATAAAAATTAAAAATCAATTTTTTCACCATTATTCTAGTAAATAAAATGAATTACCATAGTTTAACGTAACATGCAGAAATTAGCTTAGCTATTTTTAAATCCCAACTATTACCTCGCAACTCATTTTACATGCACTAACAACATCATAAATGTTGAAAAGCAGTCTAGTTTCATTTATCTATTTGCATTATCCAGAACTAATAATCTGCATGAATATATATATTCTTATCTGTCATGAAACTCGCCCGCTCTCGTATATATACGCGCGTTCTAAAATAATCTGTGCAAAGTTTTCAAGAAATTTTCTCTTGCGAAGTTTTCGTCGTGATTTTATTTCTCATTACTTTTATAGACTACTTGTGCATTTATATAAAAAGAATATATAAAATGTTCGCCGAGAAATACTTCTTGAAAATACAGATCTTGTATACACATATAAAAGAATAGTGCAAAATGGATGCATGCTCGCGCGTTCTGCTGTTTTGAAATATGGTATTGTGAAATATGTGTATAGCATACATTGTAGGAGTTTGCGATTTAGTTTTCGCCAAGTCGAAAGAAAATATGCCAGACATTATTTGATTGTAAAGTTGCAGCGGGCTTCTTTTATCATGCGCAATAGATAAATTAAGAGCGCAAATACAATAACCGCTTTGAAGGCATACGTCAATATAACAATAGGTACAAATGTTTACCGAGGGTTATTTTATTTTATATTAGCTCTAAAATTACAAAATAAAGTCCAATTACTATCTTCAAAAATTTCAAAAATATATGTCAAATTATATAACTACTTATTAATTTTTTACATTCTTCATACATTTTATAAATTCTTGGATGTTCAATCTCTCAAAGTTCTAAAGTTTCAACAAGTTCAGATAATTTCCAATGCTTGATAATTTTTAGGTGATCATAAGGTTTAAACTTATTTTTGATAGGGGAAATACAAAAAAATGATATGATCTTTTGATGTTTAATTATCTTTATTTATTCAATTACTAATGTGATTTGTTTAAATTAAAAAAGTGAAACTAATTTGTGAAAAATTAAAAAGTTGACAGTGATTTTAAAAAGTTGAAAAGATGTGTGTTGTTACATTTAGTTTAACGTTACTAATATATGTTCAACAATTTACTTATTTAACAATTTGTCTACGAACTTAACTATAAATTTGTTAATCAATCTACCATTTTACCGGCTTACCAATTTACCTGTCACCCTATTTACTTATCAACCCGTTTCACATGTCTACCAATTTGCCTGTCAGCCTGTTTATCCGCCTTGTTATTTGTCTATCTACCAGTTGTCCATTCTATTATTTCACAATTTATCTGACCACCAGCTATCCAACAAATTAACTTTTCACCAATTTACTTGTCTATTAATTGACCTGTCTATCAATTTACCTGTCAACCAATTTACCCATCGACCGGTTTATCCATACACCATTTTACCTGTCAACCAATTTACCTGCTTGCCAATTTACCTGTCATCCCGTTCTACATGCCTACTAATTAACCTGTCAACCTGTTTATTTGTCTACATAATAGTCAATCTACCAGTTCCCCTCTCTAACACTTTACATATCCTCCAATTTACCTGTCCACCAGTTTACATTTATACATTCGCTAATTCACCTCATTTATTATAAAAAATTAAAGCTCAAATTGATTCTACGTTTTAGTTCGAAAACGTTTGTATGTGAAAAAAGGGCTGTTTTTAGGGTTTTCCCAGCAATGATTCGATTTTTTTCCGCCGTCAACAAATATTTTGAAAAAAGAATTGGCCAAATTGGTCCAGGCGTTGTTGAGTTATGCGCTTACCAACACAATTTACGCTTCATTTTTATATATAAGATATTATAACCAGTCTCAATTGTTTTTACTCATTGTCTTAGTAACATAGTCTCAATTGTTTTACTCATTGTCTACTAGTAACATAATCTATAGATAGTTTTTAAAAATAGTTAGAGTAAAAGGTAAAAACTACTCCCACCTTTGATAGGTTTCAATTTTCTTTCTTATTGAAGTCGATTGCAGTTTGTAGTGCTTGAGAAAGGGTACTATATCATTTTGTCCCTTGCATAAGTATGTTAGTTTGTCTGAAAATTGAAGAATGAATAATCAAAATTCCATCTAACACCTGAGAATTCTAATAACATTTATTGAAATCACTAGTACTGACGTAATAAGTTAATTGATTTTAATGAATATAACAAATTGATTTCGATACAAATAACAATAAATAAGTCCTCAAATACATCCCTCAAAATAAACTTTCTGGGCGCGATGCACTTTTGAACTGATTACTGCCACAAGAATGTGTCAATGACGCTCAACATCTGACACGATTGTGTATGTGGCTATTTTTATGTTATATCGGTCGCGGAAACGCGAATAAAATTAGCCAATTTTTAAATGTTTTTGTGTTATTTTGTTCATATATACCATTTTGACCGTATTTTCCCTGTTTTCGTGCATAGTTATTGGGTAAAAATATTGTGGACTTTGTAAATTATTATTGTGGGAGTTTAACTGAATTTCAAATTATTTGTTATAGTTTGGAATTAAATAAAATTGTATTAAATCTGTTTAATCTTTAATATCATACTTATAATAGACCCTTTTTATATTTGAACAGCAATGAGAACTTAAAAGCTTTTAAACTGTTTTGATGATACTTTTTAACTATGCAGCTTTTCAGAAGCCTAGCTAGAGATTGGTCTATCTTTATTTGATATGTTTTTATTTTTAGAATTGTTCTAGTAGTGATAATTTTTAATTTGAATCTGTAATATTGAGATTTCTACTTGGACATATATTGGTGTCTATATTTTTAAATAAAAACATTATTTAGGTTATATTAAACATTATAAGGTTGTCCGAGGCGGTATCGAACCTGGAACTTTGACTTGAAAGACTTTATTCACTAAACCACAAGGAAACCTTGATTTTATTATTTGAGTATAGAACGAAACCTTTTCTTTGTATACAAATTGTTTTTAGATTCTTTACGTTTCAATACAAAATGATATTTTATGTATTTCTTGATTCTCCAAAAAATATATATATATATATATATATATATATATATATATATATATATATAGTTGCACTGATATTCATTTTTATATCACATTTAAGATATATAATATCAACTGAAAATCTGATATCTACTGTTTTAAATCAAACTGGCCGAGGTGGATACCCAACCCGAAACCAGCATCAAGCAAAATATGAATTAAAATTTATTGATATTGTCAATATTCATTTATAATCTGCATTTATTAGTTTGTCGTGAAATTATTAGTTTATCGATAAATTTTGTAATTAATACTAAAATCGTCATACCAACAGTTAAATTTTTATGCAATGTAGGTTTTATGTAATTTTATTCCAAGCTAATTAATCAAAATATTTTTTTCAGATATGATGGAAATAAACTTAAGCACTTAACGTATGGATAATTAAATTGTTTATTTTACGACGTTATCAAATTTCATCATCTTGATATTCTAAATATTAATAAATAAAATTAAAATAAACTATACCTTTTGAAATTGAAAAACAAAATATGTGCTTCTTGAAGAGGCATTCATTTAAATAAAAATAAAAAGGAAACCGAGTTATGTTTTTAAAACATGTTTTTAATCGATTTCCATACGTTTAGAGTACCAATTTGACTCTTCTTCAGCGATCGAAACTAAAAATGATACAAGAAATAATACAATAAAATATTAAATTTATCATAAAATAACTAATAAAAATATTATGGAGTAACGTACCTTACTTTAGAATATTTTTCTTACTTAACTTTATAATATTTTCTGAATTATTTTATGATGAATTTATTATTTTTTTTATATTATTTCTTATAAAAAAATTTCTAACATCTTTTATCTTATGTGCCATTTTAAATATTTAGTATTCTATAAGCTGTTGAGATTTTTATTTTTAATGATTGTTATATTAGGAGACAACCCAAAAACAATAAATTCTAGTTTTGATATATTTTTTATTGGAAAGCCATCAATAGCTGTTCCTTTTATAATTAAGATATTTTTTTGCCCTGGAGATTTGGAAATATACCTTTGATCTATATTTATATGACCACAGTTTATTTCAATAACTTTAAAAAAATTGTTTATTTCGGTATGATTTTTCACTATAAATAGCATCGTAGCTTTATTTATTCCTAGAAATGGTTTGTAAAGCACATCGTTTATTCAGCAGCGTATTTTCCATTTTACCTCATGAATAGATGTAAATAATAGCTAAACTTATTATTTGCTTGATCAATAGCGACTTGAGAATTGTATAAAATGAATTCGAAAAATGATTATATGATCATAATTTACTAACCACTTGTATTGAAATTTCATAAAAGGATTCTAAGAGAATTGTTTTCACTACATATTTGAGATTGTATCAATTTTGAAGATTTTCTAAATCTACTCTTATACTACAAATTTTATAATTTTTTTTTGTATTTTCTGCACCAGTTTAAAATATTCTGCACGATTTATGGTTTAGCACCAACATTTTTGTATTGACAAAAAATAGATGATTTTTATTATTATACTATTTAGATCCATTATAAAAGGCTATTTTAATTCATCCTATTATTTCTCATTGCCGCAAAAATGTCATTTTTTTTCAAATCTGATCAAATTATTTCGATTTTTTTGGATAAATATTTTAATATCTTTTTATTCAATTAATGAACAAATATTTGAAATCGAAAAAAAAAAATATTTGCACATATTTTGCGGATTTCAACTTTAATCGGAAAAATAATTATATATACTACTATTTTTAGAAATTAGAATTTTACGATGATAGAAACGATAATGTTAGACACATGATGAAAAGCTTATGTTTATTGTCATTATATTTTAAACATGTTTATTTTGATTATTTAATTTGAATCAAAGTAAAATAACAAATATTTATTTAACTGATTGGTATAACTATTTTGGAATTAATTACTTTTTTACCGATAAACTAATAATTTGTTTTACATATTTTAATATAATACCCCATAAAAACCTGAAATGTATAAATAAAAATCACACATATTTTAAATTTAGATTATAAATAATTATTGACAATTTAACTTTCCTTTGATTGCTATTGGTTTAGGATTCGCTATCCACCTCTGCCAGCTTGGTTTCAAACAGTACAGATATCAGGTTTTCACTTTCATTATGGATCTCAAACATAATATCAAAAATAGATATTCCTGCAATAAGGGTTTTGAACACTTGTGGTTGCAAGGCCAGAGGGCTTTATCACCGCGTCACGGTACCCCAATTTATAGATTACATCAATATTTTTTATTTACTGTTGAAAACTAATTTATTTACCATTTTGTCGTAAAAATGTGATCATGAACTTTCTTGCATATCACGTACAGAAATCTATTGAATATTTAAAAAGGCATTAAAAGTTGTCCTAAATAACGAGCTAAAGTTTGCCAATTTACATTCTGCTCGAACAAAAGCCAAGGACGTTTAAATTTTGGGTTGAACTTCTTGTTTGTTGCTAAAGTACAATATCAAGCGAAATTAATTGCGGTAATATTCATAGATAAAAATATTCATAACTCTGCAATTTAGAAAGAAAATATCCAGAGTATAGATACAAATAGATTTTCTGTGTTTTTAATAATATGGAAATTGACGGCTCTATTTATTTTTGTGAAATTAAGTGATTTGCAATCATTGCGATCACATGGTTACTGGTTTGGTACTCACCTGGTCGTACTGTCTGATATCAAACAATAGCAATATCCGACTTGAAAATATCGATCAAAATTAATAATATTAAAGTAAAAGAAGCTTTTTTCTTAGTCTTTTATTACATTTTACATGGAATTAAAAAAAATATCATAAGTATTTGAGAAATTGGAATAACGAAAATATTTGAAATATAGAGCTTTCTAAAAACCGATGTAATAGACATGTATATATAGCAACAACAACAGATCATAGGAGTTTCGACTTCTAATTTTTATTCAAAATTAAGCAAGAAAAATATTTTAGAAAATTTATCTTAATTTCAAAAAAGAACTTGAGAGAAAGATGTTGAAAATGTCTTATTTTAAAATTTAATATTATCTGTACTAAATTACTGTTATGTATATGTATATATATATATATATATACATAATTATATACACAAACATATATATATATATATATATATATATATATATATATAATATATATAATGAGCATGTGTGTGTTGCTACATGTGTATATTTTATGACTAAGCTTTGTGATCACATAAAAATGTGCTAAAAATTTAAACCGACTTCCCTGGCTTATTTTAACAAGTTGTGTATACATTGTAAATGTAATTGTATTGATAATTAAAGTAATGCAGCAAAAATATTTTATTAAATTTCATATTTCTTGACATATATTCTCATATAATCATATATCAGCATGATAGTCTGATTTTTCTTAAAAATGCATGGTATTACTGTCGAATATCTAATTTCAAAAATTTATAATAAAATGATAAAAATTAATTAGAGCTTTCTAAATATTATCTGGTAACATTTGTATTTGTAACGTATTTTAATATAATTTAAATATGGCAAATATTTAGTGGTTTATTTTTGATGAGTAACTTCCAAAACGCTAAATGCTTACTTTGTCTTTAGAAGTATTAATGCTTTATAATAATAATTTAACACTAAATCTACCGACAATTCATATAAACCTATATCCACCAGTATAATTGACTTACAATTAAAAAGTTATTTATTTTATTATTTAATTCAGATAATCATTGACTTATTGTTTAATGTATATAAAATAAAGAAATTTTCGTAAACTTTCATCTAAATTTATTTTTATATAATTTTATATAAGTTTATTTTATATAAAATTAAATATTCATACACAATGCCAATATGCATACATATTATACTTAATTCGGCTTTCTCACATTATTCATCAATTCTTTTAGTCTGAAATGCACATCTGAAATTCGTTCTTGAAAATGCTTTTACTCGTCAACTCTCTATAAACAATTCACGAAATTATCTCGCTTAGTTTGGAATAAACCCAAAGAAAATAGTTGCCACCTACAAATTTTCAACTTTATCTTACATTTCTTAGCCTCTCACATTTTCACCAAACTATATACTAATACAAAATGTAATAGGTTTTGGAACACTATTGCTGCTTTCTCCTATTTCTATTGGATAAAATTGGAAACTTGGGCCAATCATTTTTTTTATACATTGCCATAGTAATGGAATTTGATTTATACTCATCGCTACAAAATTTGTGATTGATTTTATCAGTTCTAGAACAACGAACTCTGAAATTGAAGAATTGAACAATCTCTTCTCTTGTCATTTCTTAAACAGGAAAACCCATTTATTACATAATTACTATTGACTTCACATACTATCCAGAATTTTATTCTCAATTCGTCTCGTTCATTTGGTATACTTTGTATAAATCTGCGCCTACATTTTGACTGAAACAACTCTCCAACTGGTCAAATTGACCGACCGCGGTAGTTAGGCTACATAACATTTTTTTTCGAAAAATAGAAAAAACTAGCTGTAAGTGGAATTCTGTCTTAAGGCAATTAAGGCATCGTGCCTTAAGGCAAATTGCTGGAACTTCCCGTACCAAAAATTATTAATTTTTTAAAAACGATTAACATTTTTGAAAAAAATGTACTTTGAAAAAATAAGATTTTTGAGAAACTATATATATGGACAAAAAATTACTTTTTTTTGAAAAAAAAATTAAAAAAAAAAAAAAAATTAATTTTTTTTTTTGATCAATTTTTTTTGCTTTATTTTGACATATTGTGGAAGATCTAAACTTTTTTTTCAAAGCAATCGTACTGATTTAACTGCATAGGGACAAAATATAAAGCGCGTAAGCGCCGCGTCGCGGTCTAACGCATAAGCATTGGTACGGAACCCATAGGAATGTTAACAAAATGTATACTTATTGTTAAAATCTCTATAAAATATCTGATAATTTGATGTGCATATGTCTAATGATCATTTTTGACCGCCAAATGGCTAATTTTTTCACTTTTTCCTCCATATCTCCGAAACCGCTATACCTACCTTTATGAAAATTTTATTCTTCTTCATCTTGTCAATACAAGTGAAATGTTTTTTGAATTATTCAAATCGGACGCTCCTTTCTCTTAAAAACTGAGTTACCGTTTTTGGCACTTTTTGCCCCGTATCTTTGGAACGGCTAGACCTGCCTTTGCCAAAAACTAATCAGCACGTCTCCTTATCAATACGAATCGAATGTTTTTTGAATTATTCAAATCGGTTGATCCGTGTTCCCGAAATCGTCGACGAAAATTTGTATCCGCACATGTACATACATACACACACATACACACACACATACATCCATTTTTTCTAAGGTATGACAAAATGTTCAGAAACCTTTGAAACGTAAAGATATATAAAAATTTTCATTTTCGATTTTTTTGCGATTACTATAACTTGCCCTACGGTAAGTTAATAACTAAAATCAAAGAGCGAAGAAAATATCATTAGTATATTCTAAGAATTGTCATATAGTTTGATAATGGTATTTTAACGTTTAAAAATGTCGAAGTTATACACAAAATTTGGAAGGTCAATTTAACCGGCGTTGGTAGGTTTAGTGTTAAATATCAATAATATTTTAATGCTTTATAATATTAATCTGTATTTAAAATCACATTTATTCCAAAATTTATTCCAAACGACGATTTATTCCAAAATTTTAAAAATCTAGAAATGATACTTCTGCATGTGTTTAGAATTTTTTTTTGCATGATTCAATTATGTGATGTTGGCCTTTTCCCTAGTGCATAATTTGTGTTGAACTTTAAAGCAGAATGGCGCAGCGGCAGGCGAGGTCGTACAGCATCCAACACCTGCTGAATCTACCCGATCCGCCTTCACCGCTACGGATTCCGCCGGCTCATCGACAACCTGGACCGAGGTCGCTGCCACTCATACAGGGACATAAGGTTAGTGTAGATTTTTTTATAATATAAACATTATGTATATATATATATAAAAGTATATATATATATATATATATATATACATACAGGGTGTTCCAGAACTCAACGCCATAAGCCAAAACGGAGCGGTAGTATTGACCGTAATTGTCCTAAAAAAGTTTACATTGTTTGTAAATTATGAGCTTTCAAGTACAATCTAGAGTTTTGGTGAAGTTGTGACCATTTTCAGTTATTGTAATACATTTTTACTAATTTTGTTCTTTTAAACTTTGAATTCGTAATCTTAATTAACATTTCTAAGACCATCGTCTAAAATAATCATACAATTGCCCCAAGTTTTCTGGGATTGTAACTTTTTGTTGAACTATGAACTTAAAGATTTTAAAATCAGTCGACTTCAGGACTTACAAAAAATATACCAAAGTGTGTTGGCAAGATTCATCAAAAGTAAAATGATAATATACTTGATATTTTCATAATAACAAGTAAAAGAACGTGTATACCGCCTTGTAGTCATAAAATTTATTAAAACTCTCCTTTGATAACTCAGATTGTTATAATTAACCCTTATAGCTGTGGACTGTATTAAACACTGATTTGTTTTGCATTTGTATATATTTGTTGCAGTTTTTATTGCAAACACTGATTTGTTACTATAATTTAAGAAGATATATTTATTTATTATTCATTACACATATTGTTTTGCGGACTTTACTTTTAGAAGTGGACAATTAGTCCTATTCAATTCTCCGCTGCCCCCTCTACAAGGGTTACAACCATCCCGTGTAAAATCTCAATGCCATGAAGATTGTCACCTTTATGACCAATATAATAAAATGAAATCACGTCCAAAGAAACGAAGGCCTAAAAATAGCATGATATTTTCTATTCTAGTTCATAAATGTATTACTAAGAGTCAATTTCTTGACATGAATTTCTTTAAATCTTTTTTTATAAATTTTGTAAATGCTGACTAAACGATTTCCTTATAAGGACATTACAATACAAAAAACAAAAATCGATGGTGCGAGAATATGGTCCAACACTACGCTATGTAATAAGAACTTCAAAACTATTATAATATTTATACAAATATTATATGAGTCATGTTGTTGTTCGGCTAAATATTTAACTCAAGTAGTATGTCACTTGATTGTAAGGAAATGAACATGGTAGGTGACCCTTCATTGAAGATCTCTAGTTTCTTAAAAAAGGTTCATTGGTTGTTCTTTCTTCAGACTTCTGTCTTGAGAATTGTATGCTTTGATGAATTGTATGCTTTGATGAATTGTATGCTTTTCTGTCAACGGTAGTATTCTTGTGTTTACGTGGTTCTGGAGCTGGACAATATCAGATTTGCTTCTTTTTGCTAATTACTTCTTAAACTGTTTCAATTTTGAGGTCGTTATGCAGGATTTGATTTGAAACATATCATGGCGCGCTTGTGATGAGTCTTACGATTTTTGATTGTTTTATTTATAAGGACTTGATCCGTGTTTTACCGAATGGGTTTCATAAAAACTTTGTAAATAAGAACCTATTTATACAAATAATTCTCAAAATCTAACCATTGGAGCAACTTTTGACACAGGAGTAAGTGTGCAACGCAATCTATAGATACAATGATATCCTATAAGCTATTTTAACATGAGCAGAAAAATTAAGTTATAATAGAAAAAAATGGTTAGATTATATTCCAAGTAGAATATTTTATGTGAGGTCGAATGGTCAACATATTTTCAGGCTTTTTGGACAAACAGATATTGATCAAGGGTTATATAAGTTGCTTGTTTTTTGTAGTCTCATTTAATCTTCATGCTTTTGCCTCTAATGACGTTTTTAACATTCCATGCAGAAGGCATATCATTTTTCACATTTTAGAATAGCTTATTTGGAAACTACAGTAAGAGATGGCTGGCTATCAAAATAAATTAAAACCTCGATTTTTGGATTTGCCTTCGGGGCATATGCATATTTGGGTTTGCTCTGTAAATTCGTATTTTATATAACATTTTGTTTTTGTTTGAAAACCCCTTAATTTCAAGAATAATTTATTGAATACTCATCATGTATTATTTCATTAAAACCTTTTTTTAATCTTGAAATTGTGCTTATATTTTTTGTTTCTTCATTAAACTATGCTTTAAAAGAATTTTTAGTGCTCAGCTACACTTAATTATTTGATTAACATTATTAAATATTTTAAATAAATATTATTTTTTGTAAACACAGAGTAATAAAGTAAAATATATAACAATTTGAAAAACTAAATTACACATAGATATTTCTTACATTTTGTATATGTGTTTTTGAACATTTTGACGTCACAATATAGTAACAATGTATAATAATAATTTTTCAAATATACATTTAAATTTCAATTAAATTTAAATTTCAAATAATTTCAATATAAATTTAATTCAACATACTCAATATACACATTTCTACTCATTTTATAAAAAAAAATTTTTAATGAAAATATATGAATTCGACCTATATTTTTTATAATAAAAAAAACACAAAATATATATTATTGGCAATTACTTTATATCAAAGCAAATACTATTTGTATTTTATATTATCATGCATCACATCACATCATTTGCATTATATGAAAACCTTGAGTATTTATATCATTTTGCGGGTTATTTATTGGAAATTTAAATGAATGGAATCAGATTCTATGAACGCATACAGAATGTGATGCATCGGTATATCTTTTAAGTTTAGTTTTGAATTTATGTATGACTTGATTTGCCCTAAGGCAAATTTCTGGAACTTTCCGTACCGTATTTAATAGATCTTTTTTCATTTTTTTAAGAATTATTGCAAAATTAAAATTATTTATTTAGAGTATATAAGTAAGTTTTAGAACTTTAGCTACAATTATAATAAAAATCCTATATTTAAAAAAAATTTTTTTTTGAAATAGTGAAATTAATTTCTTTTTTGCTTTTCCAAAAAACTAATAGTTTCTTCATACTCGATGTAAGTAAAATATTTTTTTTATCATTTGAATCGGATGCTGCAGTTTTCTTAAAAACTGAAATTTTAGCACTTTTTGCTCCGTATCTCCAAAACCTGCATTTTCAAAAACCAGCACGTTTTTGTATCAATAGGATTCGAATGTTTTTTGAACCATTCAAGGCCGACTTGAATGTTTTTTAAATCATTCAAGACCAACATCCGTACCCCGAATTCGTCGACGAAAAATTGTCTCTACGCATACACTTTTCATTTTCAATTTTTGAGCCATTACTATAACTTACCTTATGGGAAGCTAATAAGATTTTATAAAATGTGCTTTATTGTCTTAATTAAACGCTTCGGTTATCTTATAATTTTATTTCGTCCTTGTTCCACATTTAACAAAATTATTGTGTTTAAATGGATTTTATTAAATATAAAATTTTATTATATGTCAAGAGTAATTAAATTGCAGGGACAAAAGAATTGATTTTTATTATTACGTAACTGATTACGATAGCGACGTCGTGAGAAATTAGGTGATAGGTTTTACTTCTTTTTCCCTCTACTTTGAAATATTATTGTTAAAAATTTTTTAATTTCGCTGGTTTTTGAGATATATTGAGATATATATCATATTTACTTATGATAATAGGATTGAATAGTTCGATTTATTTTGCTACAAAATAATAATTACTAAATGACTCTAAAGTATAATATACAATTTGATATATAAGATTTGCTTTTTAGACCATTTTCAGATGTTATTTTTGTGCGCATTATATTCCAATTAGATTAATCTTAAACCCTAAAAATTATGAGTTTTTTTTAATTAATTTAAATAAAATAAAAATATAGAAAATGACACAAACCAAATAGACGTGACCTTTCAGGGTGATCTATGCTACGAAGTATAAATTGCAAATTTGGAATCCAAAACCTAATAAAAAACTCTACCGCATGCATGTGTTCAAAAAATTGGTTTTGATTTAACGTTCTTCATTTAAGCTCTACTACACAATTGTACCTTTTTGACTTGTCACTTTTTATGAGGGTGTGCGATATAATATCTGATAAATTTAAATATTCTAAATACAGGGTGCACTAGAACTCAACGTCAATCAAAAACCAAGAAAAAGTATTGATCATAGCTATTATGAAAAATGTCTAAAAAATTAAACAATTGATTTATCTTACGTGGTTTGAAAATTCTGAGCTTTTAAGTACAACCTGGAGCTTTGGTGATAATATGACAATTTTTTGCTGTAAAAATTAACCACAAATTTTAATAATTTTATTTATTTAAGATTTATATCTGTAATTACAAATAACATTTTTAGGAGCACAGACTAGAATAATGACAAAAGCATTTTAAAATTTTACAATCCTGATTAAATGCGCCAATCTTTGATGATACTTGCCAAAAAAATGTAAGCCCATTTTTTTAGGAGGGCTTCTCATAGTCAATCATTGAAAATTTTAAAAGCATAATTCAACAAAATGTTTTAATTTTTGAAAACGTGGGGCAATTGTATTGATTTTTAAATGTAATTTACGATTGCGCATCCAAAGTTTAACAAATAAAATGAATAAAATTATTAAAAATTAACTAAAATAACCGAAAAATGGTCATATTTTTACCAAAGCTCTAGGTTGCACTTAAAAGCTCATAATTTTCAAACTAGGTGAGATAAATTATTTTTCTTATTTTTTATGATAGTTATGATCAATACTATAACCCCGTTTTGGCTTGACATAGAGTTCTAGGACGCCCTGTATATTCAATCTCGATAAAAGTGAACTAAAAATTATTTATGAAATTATATTCGTCTGATCCTGCTTACTTTCAGAAACGTCTGTCTTCATTATTTTTAATGGGTATGATGTTCCGGTAAACTTAATCTCTTGAAGGATTTAAATTACAAAAACCGGTTCATCTATCGCTATAAATAGCTACTTATCAATACGCGGATGTGGTAAAAGCGATCTGGTCCAAGAAATGTTCTTGTACACATGCGTGTGTTTTCATATTAATTCATTCATACTATCGTATCTGTATCAACAGGTGCCCACGTGGGTCGGTAAGGCAGAAAACCTGCTCAGCTGTTTTCCACAGCAGGCATTCATTTCCCGAGTTTTCCTAAAATACCAGAGACATCTAGGCAAAATATCCTGTGTTTGAGACGTGTCCTATTTCTCGTCCTTTTATCGTGGTTCAAGAAACGGTTAGCAAAACCGCGAACATTTTCTAGATTCTTGAGGGTTGCTGTAAGAGGGTTGCATGAGGGTTGGTAGCGAATTTTCGTGATTCTGATTCTAGATAAACAAGGTTCATGAGATTTCCTCTAGGGAAGCACTTTCCGTGGATTCGAATGAAAACGTTTGTTTCTGGGTTAAATTTTGATATTAGTTCAAGGAAATTCCGCGATGTTTTTACTCCGGATATTACAAGTGTTACCGTTGTTGCTAGAAAAATGTCATAATAAAAAATAAATTGTTTATTTTGTATCGATTTTATTTATGAATATTATTTATGTCTATTTTTCAGATGTACATTTTATGTATAGGTATATATTCTTCAATATGTTATAAATCATAGGGTAGATTGGGGCACACAAGTTTAATTTAACTTTAAGAAATTATATTGTGAAAATCGAACCAATTATATCACAACAAATACCACGTATCAAACAAACAACTATCTGACTATATTCAGTAAAACTCTCAGGTTCATCATTGTAGAAATATGATTTTTTGCTGTTTTTTCAAAAATTTGACACCTGGTTCTTTATTTTACCCCATAAGCGGGGTAAAATGGTATACGGTATCTTATTTTTTATTTTATACAGATTTAACAAAATAACAGCTACGATAATCAACCAATGCAAAATATAAATTTCATGGGTACATTTTTTACAGAGATAACACTGCATATATCCTTGATCTGGTATTTCATCAAAACTGATGATTAGCAGAGTTGGAATAACTATTTATTTAATTTATCTCTTGCTTAAATTGCTTTTTTTTACTTAATTTATTTTTTTATTTACTATTTTGTATTGTTTTACACTTTTGCCTAGCTGAAGATTCAGTTGGTCCTTTTTACCGCACCTACGTGTAAGCTTTTATAGAGGTTATATAAAAATTTTAATTAAAATTACCAATACATTTTATACAACAGTTAAATACGTATACTTAAAATTAAATTAAAGTCTCGTAAACTAAACAAAAGTGCGCACAACCAAAAAAAACTAACAACGAAAGAAAATACTTTCGTTGCGGATTTACAACAATGTTTTTATCTCACAAAAGCAACGTCGTAAGAATCGAGGTGATGGCTGGTTGTACATCTTTTTCCCTTTACTTTCAAATATTGTTGTTAAAAACTTCTTACGTTACTTGTTTTTGAGATATCGGTGTGGATTCGCGGATCTTTGAGCCCCGCTCAACTCTATGTAAAATTTCTTTGAATTAGTGTTTGTTTGATCAGATTTTTTAACTTCCGGAAGGAGATGTTTGTTTTTGCCAGAAATTTCGGTTCCCTAATTTTTTTTTGACGTTACAAGTGATTATGTATGAATTGCTTGAATGAACATTATGAATAAACATTCATTAAAATGTTAAATATAAGCTAGGCAAATTCCCTAAAATTTTTATTCTTAAAACATATTATTCTAGCGATATCTATATAATTTAATACCAAACTAGTTAATTCATGTTACACATCAAATTTTTAAGATATCATGTAACAACATTTTGTTACAAAAATCAAAATCAATATCAGCTAAATTTATTATTTAAATATTTAATGGTACACATCAATTTTGTATTTAACATTATGAAGAAGAATTTTTTTTGCCAGATAATCCGATTTGCTAATTTTAGGTTTGCTCGACGTTTCAAGTCATTCTGAATCGTTTTGTGAATCGCGTGTTTGTGACCGATTTCATAAAACTAATTATAAGTCATTTGATGAATTCGATAAAGACTTGCGTTGATTAAGGTTTGCCGAATACAAATTCTTTCGTGTGCTGTTTAGAATTGTGCTTTTGTTTTATTAAGTTTGGAATAAAATTTTTCCTGCATTTTAATCATAGAAAAACAAGTACATATAAAGTTGATTATAATCATTAAGATAACATATATTATAAGCCTGTTTGAAAAATAAAAATTGAAATTTCAATGAATAGTTTTTAGTAAAAAGCCCCAAATTTCAAAATAAACAATTGGAAATTTGATCTGAATTATGCCAATTATTCATCCATTATTTACACGATCGCTTAAGCCAAGGCAAAATGCCTCTTAAAACAAGTTATTTTATATTTGTCTTACAAGTTACATTATTTTTTATTTAACAGACCTGTCTTCACATTTTTCTTATTTCAAACGTAATTCGTGATCAAAATAGAAGAAAAAGCTAATAAAACATCAGAGCACGGATTCCCATCGGAAAAAATTCAATCTAACGCATTTATCAACGGTCAGAGTCTTCCTTGTGCATTTTCTTTATATAGAGATGAAGGGGTTTGATTTCAGATTATTACATGCTTACTGCGAAGGCATTTTAGGTATGGAACAGTGAAGGGTTTGTTCATTTTATCTTTTGCAATTGGACGCTTCTGCGACTTGAGAGCTTATACGACAGGGGTTGTCAAACCATAATGAAATAACAGTATTCTTGGTTTCAAGTAATTCTGAATCATTTGATATGAAAAATGATAAAAGTATATGTGCGTACGTGAGCAAAAATTTGAAATTTATCGACGTTTTCCAAAACGGCTGTACTGCTTAAAAATTTTAAATGACTCAATGAAACTCGATTAGGACTTGTTTTGATTGGTCGAGCCGTTATTTTACAATTTGCAGACAAGTACGAAATATAGTCCAAAATCCAGAACTTATTATACAAATTCAAAAAATGTGTACAAGATTTGTTGGAAATCGTGCTAATTAGTTTTTGGAAAAGATCAGATTGGTTATTTTTTTGCAAATTAATTGTTGCAAAAAATTATTTTGACGATTGAGAAAAACTTATGATGACAAGTTTCATGGTCCTAACGAACATGGTCCTAAAATATTATGGGTATACGGAAAGTGATTTAATTATAATTTTTTACGGTTTAGAATAATGGACTGCATCAAAATTTCAAAATACTAGCACACGATTTTAGAAAAGTTAAATCGGAATGGATCCTATTGATTATGATTTTTTACAAGAAGTGCAAAATTTAAGTGTAACATCCAAATGCAAAAAAGTGCCAAAATGCGATTAACAACTAGTTTTAAAGTGGTTGATAGATCATATAAAGGCTAGATCTGGTAAACGTAGTTGGGTGTTTTTTTCTTAATTGGTAAGGTAATTTTTTTGAGTAAAATACCGCAAAATTGTTTCGTTTGATTTAAAATTGATAAGGTGTTTAATTATATAATTATTTAATAAATATATTTATTTATGATATTGCGTGAGTTTACTTCATTTTTATTTGTTTTATATGTATTCTCCTAGTGTTAATTACTGTAATATATTCATTTTACACCTTAAGGATTAAGCTTTTAAGAAATGCTTCTCTATATTATAAAAGTCAATATATACGTACATACATACTAACACACACACATACATCCATTCATTTTTTATAAAGTATGCCAAATTTTCAGAAACCTTTGAAACGTAAAGATATGCAAAAAAATATTTTTGATTTTACTTACTATACTTCGGTAGTTAAGAAAATAGTTTAAATACATAAATAATTTAGTCATTTAAATAAATTTGTCTATGAAATTACAAAATTAAAATTCTGTATATAATAGATGTTTCTTATTCATACCTTCTTCACCAAATTGTAAAAACTGTAGAATAAAATCAAGTTGAAATATGAATTTAAAAGAACTGTTAAATTTTATGAAAACAAAATTTTATCAGAAAGCGAACTAATCGTAAGATCAATCAATACTTTATCAAACTTTAAACGTTAATAAACATTTTTGACAAAGATAAATGCAAATGTTTTCTGAAACATAAATCAGAGTTAAAATTCCAAACAATGGAATATTAATCAAAGGGTTTTATGTTACATCTGAGCAAAATTTAGAGTTCAGTCTTTGTTATTATAATTATTACTTTTTATGAATAATTAGTTTTTCTTTTTTTATTTATTATTTATTATTTTAATCTGATTTTGACTGTATATTAGCAAATGGAAGTCAATAAAACATAACAAAAAAATCTGATTAAAGTGAATATCAACACAAATCTCTAATTACTAATAATGACATTTGCAGAAAAATAAAATGAGGATAATTATATTGTAACTTAGGTATTTTTGATGTTGTAAAAGGATAATACGTTCTTTATCATTTACATTTTAGCGTAATAATAGCATCCAAATTTAGTGCCCTACCTCTGGTAAACGTAGTAAATAGAGGGAAACATAATAAATTTTCAGTCGTTCTGCGATTAAATTGAATTGATTGCTCTGTAGACGAACAAATCAACCAGTTGTTTTTCTGTCGCGAGCGTCTACATTGATTGAAAAACAATCAAAGAATTTATTGCTTTCATATTGATTGTCTCCTACGTATAAATAAGCTCTAAGCTAGAGCTGAAACCATATAAATTTCTTTTATTCGAGGGTAGAATATAATAAGTATTAATTATTAAGCTTATATAAATACTGAGTTGCAATGCTCTAAAGCGTGAAAATTTTATTAAGTGATATAGTCGATATATTTAACAATTGGTTCCATATAAATTGACGACATTTTCAAATCGAGCATTCAAACAATCTTACAGATATAATTCATACAAATTACTTTATAATGCAAAGTCCTTCATTTAATTTTTTTTTGGTTATTTGACTTCCATTAACATTTCAATTCCAAGATTGTCGTATAATCCTTATACAGTAGGTATAATTGTAAAGATATATAGACATACGTTAAAAACGTTAAATTATTGTCTATTTAAAAAAATAATTGAATAATTGTCTGAAAACTTGTATATGGTAGAGCTGGGCTTGGCTTAAAGGTCTGCCAGTAAAAAAGTCCACCACCAATATCTCAATAAAACGTAAAGCTCGTATTTTCTTAACAACAATATGTGAAAATAGAGGGTAAGATGTGTAACCAGCATCACCTTAAATCACACAACGTCAGGAGATAAACGACCATGCTCAAAAATCTAAAATAAAAGTATTTTTTGTTTTTAGTTTTTTTGGTTGTGAGCACACTGTTGTTTAGTTTACGAGACCTTAATATAATTTTTAGGTATACGTTATTTAGTTGTTTTACAAAATGTATTATTATTTTTAAGTTAAATTCTACAGTTTTTGTTAAATAACCTTTATAAAATCTTGCACGTGGGTGGGGTAAGAAGGACCAGCTGAACCTTTACTCTGGCAAAACTGTAAACAATGAAAAAGCAGTAAATGAAAAAGTAAATCAAGTTGAATAAACAATTTTTCAAGAGATAAATTAAATTAATAGTTATACAAACTCTGCTGATGAGTATTTTGAATAAATTACTAGATCAAGGTTATATATTGAATTGTCCTGGCTGTGGTAGATATATTGGGAGGTATGTTCTGGATCACCAGTACGACCAGGAATTGTAATGATAGGCGGGACCCGAGCGGTGAACAGTTGAATAGTTGTTGAAATATTATATTTGTGATGTGGACTCTCCAGAGTCCACTGGTAGTGTGAAAGGCCTTTAGGACGAACAGCGATTTGATAGTAATTTGCAAACACACTTCTTACTTTGAATGATACTTTTATTATTCACTATTTTTACAATTAATATTTATTGATAACCTTTTGGTTATCATATTAGCAAAGACTACATTTTACTGAATACTATGTTGACTCCAAGCTTGACTCCAAGCTTCTCTCCAGGTTTGACTCTAAACTTGACTGACTCCAGTTTGACTGACTGTCTAACTTTTGTCTAACTCTTATATACTAATTTATTGTTTACAACCTAATTACAAATCCAACAGTAAGCACTTCCGATGTCCGCGTAACCTACATATAACTAGCAACGCGTTTTGTAATTATTAAACAAAATAATGATTCGAATTGTTATTACAGTTCAATATAGCGTTATCTTTGTTGAAACAGTGCCCATAAAATTTATATTATGTACTGTTTGAATAATGTAGCTATTATTTTGTAAAATTTCTTAAAAATTAAAAATAAGGACATTGGTTTTATTTTACCCAGCGATAAAAATGGACAGATGATGAATTTAGAAAAATAGTAAAAAAAACACATTTCTATAATTATTAGTTGACTGGAAATATTATTCAACTCAACGTTTATGATAGATGTTTGTTGTAACGTATTATTTGTTATG
>NW_020538307.1:0-36372 GCF_003426905.1 Ctenocephalides felis
TCTACGGACAGTTTGACCTGCAGCGACGGGTCGCCTCGGGTTACCGTGCGAACCATCACCGCGATGGTCTGGACAGGCTATATGGCGGGTCGCAAGAAAATAAATTCTCTAGGACGCGCAACCACTTTAGCAATTTAGAGCACGTTGTGGTCCACGTTGTGGTCAAACGTCCTCGCTTAAAAACAAACGTTGCTTTAAAATGAAATATGAATATTTCACTGTGTGTGAGATTGAAAAATCTGCTTTCGCTGATTTTTCATTTTCTTAAAACAACGCAATGAAGCGAATGTTCAAATTCGCACAATTTGAATAAAATGTGCAGAGTATATAGAATACTAACGCAAGCGTTTACTACAATCGACTTTAAAACACTAGACTTTCATCTAGCGCCCAAAGAATTGATTGAGCTATGCGTTTAAAGTATAATATTCAAAAAGAACGCCGTTTTCACAACGAACTTCGTCATTCGCTCAGGCATCTGGCGATACCGAGCAGATATACATGGCAGTGCTCTCACACAATGCATAAGAGCGCTAAGCGGTTGTAAACTGCGTCACGCTGCTTTTGCACACTGCGCAATATTTTGCGACTAGCTCCGGTCAAACGTTAATGAAACGAATGATCATTGCCAGAAGCTTTTGCCCACAGTATATTATACTATAGGAGCGCACTTGATTACAGCAATAATTTGTCGAGTAATCACAAGATTTCATATTTGTGGTCCGCAGACCCAAATAATTTCAACTCGCTCCGATCAAACGTTCATAAAACGAAAGACCATCGCTGCGAGAAGCTTTGCTAGTTCTGCTACATTCACATATATTTGACCGTAGTCAATTTGTAAAATTATATATTATTAAAATATATAGATTTTATATTTGCGGTCCGCAGACCCAAATAATTTCAACTCGCTCCGATCAAACGTTCATAAAACGAAAGACCATCGCTGCGAGAAGCTTTGCTAGTTCTGCTACATTCACATATATTTGACCGTAGTCAATTTGTAAAATTCTATATTATTAAAATATATAGATTTTATATTTGCGGTCCGCAGACCCAAATAATTTCAACTCGCTCCGATCAAACGTTCATAAAACGAAAGACCATCGCTGCGAGAAGCTTTGCTAGTTCTGCTACATTCACATATATTTGACCGTAGTCAATTTGTAAAATTCTATATTATTAAAATATATAGATTTCATATTTGCGGTCCGCAGACCCAAATAATTTCAACTCTCTCTGATCGAACGTTTAAAAACGAATGATCCTACCACCAGTTATCTATAGCCGCAAACCAGCATCCGAATATATACGGGGTATAAAATTCTAGATGTGGCTCACAACATTATTAAAAGTTACGCTAATATATCATTGACAGACTAAAAGTATCGAATATGATGTAAAAACTACACCGGGGAATGATATCCGTACCCGCCCGAACAACATAGCGTACTTTAGCCTGAGCTTGCTCGCATCGCACTCGACACGACCTATTCCCCTATATAAGGCGCGCGGCCACAGCGTAGGTATTTGACTGAGTCCCAAGCGATGTGCATTTGACCTGCGGCGAGGGCCTGCTCGCGCTTACGGTGTGAATCGTCAAGACAAAAGTCTGGGAAAATTTCGAACTGTGAACCCTTATGATAGAAAATTTTTGTCGAAAATTTTGTTAGATGTTCAAACAGTTTTATATATATGGACAATATGAATTATAGTTAATTATTGAGTTTTTAGGTGTTTTTTGGGTTTTTTTAAACTTTTGTATAAAATTATGTATTTATTGATTTTTATAGATCTCAATGAATATAAAACGAATTTATATATAGTTATATTATTTTTTATAATTATTTGTTTAAATTTTCTAATTTTACAATAAATGTTCAAACCAGTTTTCCTCGATTTTCTCTTAAACCGTAAAAGATACAAAAAAACTTTGTTCGTACAAAAGATGCAGAATAAAATTACGAATAAAATGGTATATAAATGGTTAGGTGTGTTCATATAATTTTCTCTAGATTTTCCGATTTTTCCAAATTTTCACGACGGCAACTCGCCTGTAGGCTACACCGTGCAAAATTCGAAGTTGTGATGTATGGAAAAAGAACTAAGAATTTTGAGACCTTTCTAATGATGTATAATAGTTTATATGTTTTCTTTAGAGAAATATCGAATCGTGAGGAGTATTGCTCCAACCTAGCCGCACTTTGCATTTTGACAAGTTAACAACTACACAGATTGCCTTATACTGTCTAAACCGTAAAAGATACAAAAAAACTTTGTTCGTACGAAAGATGCAGAATAAAATTATGAATAAAATGGTATATAAATGGTTAGGTGTGTTCATATAATTTTCTCTAGATTTTCCGATTTTTCCAAATTTTCACGACGGCAACTCGCCTGTAGGCTACACCGTGCAAAATTCGAAGTTGTGATATATGGAAAAAGAACTAAGAATTTTGAGACCTTTCTAATGATGTATAATAGTTTATATGTTTTCTTTAGAGAAATATCGAATCGTGAGGAGTATTGCTCCAACCTAGCCGCACTTTGCATTTTGACAAGTTAACAACTACACAGATTGCCTTATACTGTCTAAACCGTAAAAGATACAAAAAAACTTTGTTCGTACGAAAGATGCAGAATAAAATTATGAATAAAATGGTATATAAATGGTTAGGTGTGTTCATATAATTTTCTCTAGATTTTCCGATTTTTCCAAATTTTCACGACGGCAACTCGCCTGTAGGCTACACCGTGCAAAATTCGAAGTTGTGATGTATGGAAAAAGAACTAAGAATTTTGAGACCTTTCTAATGATGTATAATAGTTTATATGTTTTCTTTAGAGAAATATCGAATCGTGAGGAGTATTGCTCCAACCTAGCCGCACTTTGCATTTTGACAAGTTAACAACTACACAGATTGCCTTATACTGTCTAAACCGTAAAAGATACAAAAAAACTTTGTTCGTACGAAAGATGCAGAATAAAATTACGAATAAAATGATGTATAACTCGATATATGTCATAATATATTTTTCATGAGATTTTTCAATTTTTACTTTAAATTAAAAAATGTTTGAAATTTTTCGCTGACTTTAAATTCATTTGCGGGTTATGCTTTTTTTTACAATATTGTTTCAAATGATGTAAAAAGTTAAATTAGCGAGGTGCCTCAATATGCAAAAAATTGGCCCACCCTAATATATATATATATATATATATATATATATATATATGTAAATATATATCTTCTACGAGTATATATATAAATAAGTCGGGTTTTCCTTCCTGACGAAATAACTCCAGAACGCACGAACTGATTTTGACAATTTTGCATTCGTTGGAAAGGTCTCGGGCTCCGCAAGGTTTATAGCTAAGAAAATTAGTGGTGCATGGCATCGTGCCCTATTGCAAATTGCTGGAACTTCATGTATCGTGTATAAAAATTCGAGTAATAAAAATAATCAACAATTGTTTTAAATAATTTCAATTAGATTATCTTTTATATATATAAAAATAAGTCGGGTTTTCCTTCCTGACGAAATAACTCCAGAACGCACGAACTGATTTCGACAATTTTGCATTCGTTGGAAAAGTCTCGGGCTCCGCAAGGTTTATAGCTAAGAAAATTAGTGGTGCATGGCATCGTGCCCTAATGCAAATTGCTGGAACTTCACGCAACGTAATTAAAAATTCGAGTAATAAAAATAATCAACAATTGTTTTAAATAATTTCAAATAGATTATCTACGTATATAAAATAAGTCCGATTTTTTTTCCTGACGATATAACTCCAGAATGCACAAACCGATTTCGATAATTTTGCATTCGTTGGAAAGGTCTAAAATTATACGTTGCCTGTTCACGAGTTGGAAAACCATCCGCTTTGTTTGTGTTAACGTCAGACCAAATAACAAAAAATATGGTTTACCAAAGAGCACTTCAATGAAACGGTTGAACTTAGAGAAGTTCAACTAAAAAACGCTTCATTTTTGTAATCGAAATAAATTCATTACTGTTGTATAATAAAATCAAATTTTTCCTTTTCAAATATAAAACAAACAAAAAATTTCTTCATCTTTCTCACGAAACCATCTGGTGGCGAAACGAAGTTCGTCGGGTTTGCTAGTTATATATATTTGTGTGTAAAAAGATGCTTTCAATTTGGATGCAGAGGGCGAATAATCTTTTAATGGATGACCTAACTCTTCGGTTTGTGGCACAAATCAACGATAATTTGATATCGAAACCAAATAGAAGTGTCTCCTTTACGGCAATAACAGAATAGTTTTCAAGTCACTGGAGAATGCTCTGATACAGAACCAGAAGAACAATCTGCAACTCCAAGGACAAAGCCAAGTAATTATAACTCTAAATACTTCAATAACATTTGCAAAAAAATATTAATAAGTGAATCTTATGTTCTTAGGAGATGGAAGCCTAAACACCTTGAAAAAGATTTTTTCAGCACCCCTAAGATTGCCAAGTGCAGGTTAAAAGTCACTTATTCTGACACCAGTTTTCCGAAAAGGTATTTTTTCATACTAATTGTAGCAAAAATATTTAATATGATAATTACAATATCTTCAATTAATATGATATAACAATATATTCAATAGAAGTCCTTGATGGTAACTGCAAATTGCCGCAGAATGCAATGATAAGGCGTAGGAGTGCCTTAACACCCAGAAGATGTATGATACATCAAATTTTGTTTCGGGATTAAAACGCATTGCAATAATTTAAAGGATAAGTTCCAACAGAGTATACAATGTTCTGAGAAGTTTTCAAATATTCCGGAAACTTCAAATGTAAGGGCAAGAATTTTGATATTGTCTCAATTAAGAGAGCATACTCAAAGACCAGTTATAGTTATAGTTTTAACTAACCTCCTTACTTATACAGAAACTATTCAAAGATTCCGTCAAATATAACTTTATTAATGATTGATTAGATAACAAAATAACTATTAAATGGAGAGATAACAAACAAGAATGTCTCGTAAATGAATTTTAATCCTAGGAATTTAGTTTTATCTCAATTTGGATATCAATATATATATATATATATATATATATATATATATATATATATATATATATTTTGTTTTTAGGATTATTTTGTTTGGAAAGTATTCATTCTTTTTTAAAAATGTGCTGTTCTTTTTATCCTTTTAAATTATTGCATTACTTGTCATTCCTTCTAAATTTCAATACTCCTGCGCTTTTTACTTCTTAGTTTTTAAGTTTTTAATATATTATTATTAGTCATTAAGTAATTAATATGAATATGTTATTTCTCTTCAATTTGTAGTACTTTAAAAATATGTCTGTAATATACTTTAATTAATAGTAGTCAGTTATTTCTGTTTAGTTTATAATTCTTCAAAAATATGTCTGTGATATATTTGAAAATATATTTTGTATTTCGTATGTTTTGTTCTTATTTCTAATAATTAATTTTTTTCAGATTTTTGGACTGTATTGATTTTATGTACAAATGTAGAAGTAATACCAGGGGTTAATTTACATACTGCATGTACATGTGCTGCCATGTAGTGATCTATTCGTAAATTAAAATGAGTGTAACGTCAAATCGCCCGAGATAGCGATCTATTTATGCTTATTTATCTATGTGTAAAAGTATCAAAACTAATATATGCCTATAGAAAAAGTCTTTGAATTTTGTGCCATCGAAACCCATTTTTCTCATAGCACGTTTTGTGTTGTTTGTGTATACAGATCTCCTGACCAAGACGTTAAGAAGCTTATAAGTTTAGTATATTAATCTGTTAGATGAACTTTTTATTAAATATGATTCAATAATTGCGGTGACTTCAATATCCATTTAAACAAAAGAGACCGGATTAGTGATAGTTTCAAATTTAGCATGGAATCATTCGGATTATTTCCTACTATTAAAGACCCTACGAAAATAACTAACCCCTCCTCATACTGTATTGATATTTTTCCACAAATATATCTATGGTAAATTCTTATGTAATTAATACCGGTCTTTCTGACCATTATGGAATTTCACTCTCTTTGCCTAATTCTCCTTCCTATGCGTATCGGTATAAAAGAACATTTAATATAAAAAATAAATTATTTTTCAAGGAACTATTAGAAAAAGAGACTTGGAATATGTTGGATCATTCCAATGATCTTACGTTTGATACACTTATAAATTCTTTTTTACACAATTTTAACACTGCTTTTCCTATATCAAAACATAAAATGAACATTAATAAAACTTAAACGTGGTACTCTCAAGGTCTATGTATTTCATATAATAAATTATTGGGTTTAGAAAGAGAATCCAAACATAATAGTAATTTTAGTTTTATGATTTATTTTTTGAAATATAGAGAAATTTTCAACGATTTATGTGAACTAGCAAAAATTAATTACAATGATAATATTATTTTCACTTCTCATAATAAACAAAAAGCGATCGGAAGTTAACTTTAAAGCAAATTCTACCAATATTGAATGCCTTAATATTAATAATATAAAAATTTATGATCAGCTTTCAATTGCCAACGCATTTAATAATTTTTTCGTTAATGACGTTAGTTTTTAGTTTGACTTCAAATGTAACTATTGATCCGGTCATTTCAAATACAATCTTTTCTAAAATAAAAACTAATTCAAATTCCTTTTATCTATATCCTATATCCTCCGAGGAATTGTCGCATCCAATTTTTTCTCTTAATAATTCTTATTCCTCAGGGCCAGATGAAATTTCATCTGACATTTTAAAACAATTTTTTCCATTATTTATTGATAAACTTCTCATATGCTTTAAAAACGCTATCGATAAAGGCACCTATCCAAATCATCTTAAACATTCAAAAGTTAAGCCTCTTTATAAAAAAGGGGCCTCTGATTTAATTAATAATTATAGACCAATTTCATTATTAAATACTTTTGATAAAAATTTTGAAAAAAAAAAATTACATAGTCGTCTTAATAATATTTCAACAAAAAACGGCATTCTATTTAAAAATCAAACGGTATTCTATTTAAAAATATTCGGATTTCGACAAAAATGCTCAACATCCCATTCTATATACACTTTATTACATGATATTGTTCATTCTTTTGAAGATGGTAAGTTTTGCATTACAATTTTTTGTGAGTTGTCCAAAGCCTTTGATAGTATCTCCCATGATATCCTTTGTAATAAACTTGAAAAATACGGCGTGCGTGGTTTAGCTCTTGACTTATTTATCAAACAGGACTCAGTCTGATTACTTGAGCGATGATGATGGTTCGGTAATAATATCAGACAAATTAAATATCAAACTCAGTGTCCTTCAAGGTTCAATACTTGGACCTTTATTATTTCTTATATATATAAATGATCTTCCAAATTGTTCAGATCTTTGTAAATTTATTCTTTTTGCAGATGACACTAGTATTATTGTTAAGGGAAATTCTTTAGAAGAAATAAGTAACTAATTAAATTTAGTAATGGCTTCAATTTCCAATTGGTTTAAATCCAATAATCTTTTACTCAATAATGATAAAACCCAAATAATGTCATTTCGTACTGTTAATAAAATTAATAATGAGATAAGTTCGCTGAACGTAAACGATACTCTTTTTAAATTTTCTTACTCTCGAAGTTTTTAGGCATACAATTGCATAAAAACTTAAATTGGGACTATCACATTGATTCTATACTAACACCTAATTTAACGAAAACGTGTTTTATGTTAAGAGTCCTTGAATCTAAGGTTAGTTTGAATTGTCTTCTCTTAATTTACTACTCCAATTTTTACTCCCACATCGCATATGGAATCCAGTTTTGGGGGTTCTCTTCATCTATTAACCGGCATTTTCAAACTTCAACTAGCTGTAAGTGGAATTCTGTCTTAAGGCAATTAGGGCATCGTGCCTTAAGGCAAATTGCTGGAACTTCCCGTACCAAAAATTATTATCTTTTAAAAACGATACATTTTTGAAAAAATTTTACTTCGAAAAAATAAGATTTTTGAGAAACTATAAATTGGACAAAAAATTACTTCTTTTTGAAAAAAAAAAAATAAATAAAAAAAAAATATTTTTTAAATTTTTTTTTTTTTTTAAAAAAATGTTTTCTATATTTTGGCATATTTTGGAAGATCTGAACTTTTTTTCAAAGCAATCGTACTGCTTTAAATGCATAGAGACAAACTATAAAGCGCGTAAGCGCCGCGTCGCTGTCTAACGGGTAAACATTGGTACGGAACCCATAGGAATGTAAACAAAATTTTTACTTATTGTTAAAATCTCTATAAAATATCTGATAATTTGATGTGCATATGTCTAATGATCATTTTTGACCGCCAAATGGCATTTTTTTTTACTTTTTTCGTTAGATCTCCGAAACCGCTAAATCTGCCCTTATAAAAATTTGATCAAATCTTCATCTTGTTAATACAAGTAAAATATTTTTTAAATTATTAAAATCGGACGCTCCGTTCTATTAAAAACTGAGGTACCGTTTTTGGCACTTTTTGCCCCATATCTTCGGAACGGCTAGACCTATCTCCGCCAAAAACTAACCAGTACGTCTCCTTATCAATACGGATCGAATGTTTTTTAAATTATTCTAATTACTTCATTCGTGTTCCCGAAATCGTCGACGAAAATTTGTATCCGCACACACATACATACTACGCACACACACACACACACACACACACATACATCCATTTTTTCTAAGGTATGCCAAAATATTCAAAAACCTATGAAACGTAAAGATATATAAAAATTTTCATTTTCGATTTTTTTGCGATTACTATAACTTACCCTACAGGAAGTTAAAAAAGAGCTTTGAGAATAATTTTTTTTATTAGTTCTTTATCTTCTTATGAAAACATTTTTCGTCAACATAGTATCCTTACCATTCTCAGTATATTTTTGCTCATTCCTTTATCATTTATAAGAAATAACCCCGAACGCTTCAATTTGTCTTCGATGTCGAATTCTCATTACAAGACAAGAAACTTAACAATTAAAGCCCCAGTATTTAAACTTGCAACGTCTTTAAATTTAATTGACGGATTTGAAATTTAACTTTTTAACTTACTACCACTTCACATACGAAAATTAAATAATCATAAATTCTACAATACTATAGTAAAATTCTTAAAATCTCAATATTTCTATGATATTTCAGAATTTGTTAATTTTGATATTAAACAATACTTTGCTAACCTAACCATTTATAATATAGTAATCATCTGACTCTCATTCATGTCATCTTTTCCCTAAATTTTATTATTTAATACATCTTACTAACCCTTTCTATGTAAAACATCTTTTGTTCAAATTCATTCATTAGTATAATTTATATATATATATATATATATATATATATATATATATATATATATTATATATAAAAATGGAGCGCTCTTTCAAATGTCCAAGTAAA
This sequence comes from Ctenocephalides felis, assembly GCF_003426905.1. Taxonomy (NCBI): domain Eukaryota; kingdom Metazoa; phylum Arthropoda; class Insecta; order Siphonaptera; family Pulicidae; genus Ctenocephalides; species Ctenocephalides felis. The sequence goes on from NW_020538307.1 coordinate 9,427, forward strand.
ACTCGAAAACGGCTGAATCGATTTGGCCAGTCTTAGTCTTGAAAAACTCGTGCCAATCCAGAGAAAGTCCAAAAGGTGAGAAATTATTTCAAATCCGCGTAGAAACTTTACATTTTTAATTTGAAAATTTTTGGTAAACAGCAGTTTATTCGAAATGGCTTCCCACACAATATTATTCAAATGACAGATGTATCGCCTACTCATGTGTCAAATAGATGGTTGTCAAGTTGATTATGTGTTATTCTTCTAATTTTAAAATTGATGAGTTTAGGACACGTACTGGAAAAAAGCCTTTAAGATGCACGAAATGCGATTGGTCCTTCAGCACCCGAAGTGACCTAAGGAGGCATATGAGAGTCCATACCGGGTATCGTCGATTCATATGTGACATTTGCAATCGAAGATTCGTACTATCGTATAATTTGACAACGCATATATTTTTAATTATTATTATCTCTTTTATTTACAACTGTCTGGTTAAGGACATTTAATAAATTTGATGAATTTACAATAGTCGGCCCAAAAGGGACATTGTATTCTAAAAGGGCATGTTAGCAAAACAACTCAGTGGTTTTTTCCCATTGGATATAAATTCGCAATATTTTATTGATAATTATATAATTTTAACTATTTACTTATAAAATAATTTCTTATAAATGATGATTAAGTTATTTCCGTTTTTATCAGGTGAGTTGATGGCTTAAATCCAGTGGCGCTTTTCTTTTCAATCTTCTTGGATAGTTCTCTATTATCAAGGAGTTTGGTAATGAATTTGGGTGACTGATTAGCTTGTTTCTATACTTATGTGCTGTTTTTGTTATTACTTCATTTATGGTAGATATATTCGTGTCGACATGAATCAACCAGTTAGGAACATATTTTGGAGCTCCTGAGGCAACTTTCAAAAATTTGTTTTGAAATTTCTATATTAGTCTTATTATATACCATAGCATCAAATTGGTTTGAATAAAAATTTATATAAAAGTAGCTTATTGTATGAGCTTAGTTTGGATTTAGTCCCTAGTAACCAGTAAAGCTTTTTGGTTTTTATCTCAATCTGCTGTCTCTTTTTTATGAGTTCGCCAATTAAGGTTTCCAATTGTCAATTTTGAATTGGCTTCAATTGACTTAGTATATACATTCATATCATTGTCAAATAAAATTTAAATTTAATATGAAATTCTAACTTCATATTTACATTTTATTACCATTTTACTAATCTTATTGTTCAAAATAAAGTGTTGATGTCGAGAGAACGCGAAATTGCAGATCTTCTACTTCCAGAGCAGAGAATTCTTGGCCTGTCAGCAGAATCTATATTCGAGAGTGGTGTAACCATTATTAATTCTTGTGAGAACTATTTAGATTTAAGTAGCGCTGTCTTTAATAATAGCATAGTCGTCATACCTAGACCAAATCCAATTCCAATTTCTTCCTCACTTCCTGCAATCTCTTTACCAACTGGAAATCAATTTAATTTACCAACTGAAAATCAAAACATGGCTCCAGTTTTATCTTTCGAAAAGGCCATGGATATGGTACCTAGATTTGATGGCAATGATAATACAAAATTAAGCGAATTTTTATATACATGCTCATATATTTTTGATAATATCGATCCAAGCAATCATTTTCCTCTTTTAAATTTTATATTACATGTCAAGTTAGGTGGTCGAGCGATAGAGGCCACACGCTACAAAACTATAACCAAATTTCCTGAATTAAAATTATGCTTGGAAAGTTTTTTTTTTTTTTTTTTAATTTCAATAATTATTACAACTGCTAATTTATTAACATCAAGTAATATTGATAAATAATAATATAAATTTAAATAAATAAAAGAGTAAAGGATAAAATTTACATGAAAATAATATCCGTAATATGATTTAATGTAAAATATAAGCAAATAATAATAAAAATAAGATTAATAAATAATATAAATAAAATTTCAGAATAATAAAATAATACTAGAAAAATAATAAAATATAACAAAATAACAATAATAGAAATAGTAAGATAATAATAATAATAATAATAATAATAATAATAATAATAATAAAATAATAATAGTAGTAATAACAATAATAATAATAATAATTTACAAATTTATAAGATCGTTTGGAATTTTTCGTTTTAATCTTGTTGGGCGCGCTTCTGAGTATACTTTGTTGGCCAAGTAATTTGGGTGCTCGTCTATTCTTTTTTTGTAATTGCTTGTTTTTTGTAGAATTTCTTCATTGACTGTCAATAAGTTGCTGTCCTGGCGAATCAGCCAGTTGGGAGCGTACCTAGGTGCGTTCGATGCCTGCCTTAGGATCTTGTTCTGCACTCGCTGGATAATCTGTAGATTGTTTTTTTTGGCGGTGCCCCATAGTTGAATCCCATAAGACCACACTGGTTTAAAAATACATTTATAAATAATTAACTTGTTATTTGTCGATAGTTCGGAACGTTTATTTAGTAGCCAGTAATGTTTTTTGAATAGTTCATCAATCTGCTGTTTTTTCTTGTTAATGTGAACTCTCCAGTTTAATTTTGTGTCTAGGTGTATTCCCAGATATTTCACGCTATCTTTTACTGGGATTTCCTGTCCATTTAACTTAATTGTAGGGCATATACCAGTACGCAGCGTGAAAGTGATATGCGTAGATTTTGATCCGTTTGTCATAATTCTCCATAAAGAAAGCCATTTTGTAGCAATATCTAGATGTTCTTGTAATAGTTGTGAAGCTATTGCGGGATCTTTATTGGAGGCAATGATACATGTATCGTCAGCAAATGTCGACACGCTTGTTCCGGAGTATAAAGGAAAATCCGCTGTGTATATAAGAAATAGAGTTGGAGAAAGGACGCTTCCCTGGGGCACCCCAGAAAGGATCTTTCTTCTGGTCGACTCCTCGTTGTTAATGTTGACGAAAAATTCCCTATTTTCAAGGAACGATTTTATTATTGAAAATATCGGTTCTGATAAACAGAGTTTTAGTTTGTACAACAAACCAGTGTGCCATACTTTGTCAAATGCTTGCGCAACGTCTAAAAACACAGCCGAACAATATTTTTTTGCATGGAACGATTCGTTAATTATATTTACTAGGCGATGTACCTGTTCTATGGTTGAGTGTTGTTCTCTAAAGCCGAATTGGTGATTTGGAATTAGGTTTTGATTCAACAATTCTGACTTAATGCGGTGGAGTAATAATTTTTCAAATATCTTCGAAACACAAGGAAGAAGGCTTATTGGTCTATAGGAAGACAATAAATGAGGATCTTTCCCAGGTTTAGGTATAAGAATTATTTTAGCTATTTTCCAAGCTTGAGGGAACACTTTTAATCTAAGAATTGAATTGAAAATTATTGTTAATAATCTAAATCCCTTTTCTGGCAGTTCTTTTATCATTTTTATCGTAATTTTATCTGGTCCAGGAGATTTATTAGGATTTGCAGCCTTGACATAATTTTTCAATTCCGTCACCGTTATGCGTTTTACTATTTGGCCTGGTATAGATACATTCTGTAGACAATTGTGAATAAAATCTTCATCATTTACGTTGCAACTGCGGGGATGAGGCTGGAATGTATTTTGCAAGTGTTCTGAAAATTCTTCCGATTTTTCTTCTGAACTTCTTGCCCAGGAACCATCAAGTTTACGCACTGGAGGTATATGTACTATCGGCCTTTTTAATCTCTTCGTTGCCTTCCAAAGAGAATAATTTGTGTCTTTAGTGGATGAAAGATTAGTTAAATAATTTTTAAGGCATTCATTCTTATATTCATATAATAAAGTCTTAAGATTCCTGCAGGCACAGTTAAATTTGTTTTTATCGGTCGGTGATCTTGTGGTTTGCCATATTTTTCGCAATTTGCGTTTTTGAGCTATAATTTTTTTAATGTTATAGGATAATTAGGTTTGCTACTTGCATTTGAATGTATAGTAGATTTTTGAGCTGCTGATGATAGTAGAATTGTGAAGTTTGTTATCGCCAAGTTTAAATCCTGTTCATTTTTAAGAGGTATGTTGCAAGAAATTTTTTCATGACCAGTTAGTAAATCTATTTGTTAGAAAATATGAGTTTTGATTTACTTCTGTAGTTGTAGAATATTGCAGAATAATTGGCGAATGATCAGAATTTAAATCTAAATTTGATTTGATATCTAAACAATTATTGTTAACGCCTTTAGTTATGAAAAAATCTATTAGATCGGGGATTTTGTTAAGATCTGTTGGCCAATAAGTAGGCTCGCCGGTGGATATTGGCTTAAGATTGTTTTTTTCCATCGATTCATAAAGTTCTTCTGGAAAGTGTTTATTTAAGCGTTAGATCAGTATCTTCATTACGAATTGAATTCAGTCAATGTAGGCAGGGTTCGAAGGAAAGCGTAACGGATTATGCATTGCGGTTTAGAAATATTTTGAGACAATTAATTAGTGCTACTATTAGAGAAAATGATAATCCAGATACTGATGCTTTTTGCGCGCAGTTATTAGATAAGCGCGCTCATAACGTTTTTAAAGAGGGTCTGCGTAATGGATTAAAAACTATAGTTAAATGTAAGGCCACAGACCTTGGCTATAGCTATAGCAACTGAAGAAGAAATTTCTATAAATTCTACTGTAACGTCAAATAATAAATACCATAATTTTTCAAGAATAACTCCTCAAAACCGAATTTGTTAAAACAGAAGGCGTTAGGTGTAATTATTGCAGGCTTCCAGGACATATAATTAAAGAATGTAGAAAAAAAATTTTAATGAGCGACAACGCTCTACAGTCAATCTTGTAGATAAAAGCGTAGATAAAAATGTAAACAGTATAGATAAGGTATAAAGTTTATATAAGCCGACCACCAGCAAGTAAACTTGCGAAGCTAGCGAACTTAAGCCGGTACAACTTTCGTGTATGTGAAGTAAGAATAATTTAGCATATGTAAATTTAGAATTTTTAGATACTGAGGAAGGCAGAATCAACTTACTAGTTGATAAGGGTGCTGAAATCAGTATAGTTAAGGTATCAAAATTAAAACACAATGTAGATGTAAAAATTAGTTTAGAGAATAAAATAAGAATTACTGGTGTGTCGGGTAGGGTTATAGATACATAGGGAAAGCGAATTTAAGAATTTTGTTAGACGATAAAATAGTTTTTCATGACTTTAGTATAGTTGAGGATGATCTACCAATTAATGGTGATGGCATCCTAGGTCTAGAATTTTTAAAAACGTTTGGTGGACGAATAAATATTTCTGAATCAAACTTAAATTTAAATACTAAATCTTTTCCCTTAAATTTTACGTCACAAGTAACATTAGGTCCGCGATCAGAAACAATAGTTAGAGTAGTTACTAGCATAAATTGCTTAAGAATAATTGAAAAAAACAGAAATCAGTAAATGCGTATTTGTACCAAATTCTTTAGTTTCTCCTAATAATTTAAGTTGTTTAATTAATGTAGTAAATATAAACGAACATTTAGTTAAATTGAAATTACCTAAATTTAACTTAGAAAAGGTTGAAAATCCACAGACCACTAAATCTACTCAGATATTTTTCATGTAAATAGTTTTTCTAGTAACTTTAGTTCAGATAGGTTAGGCAAAATTTCAGCTAGTGTAAGGAATTAGCACTTGAACCGTGAGGAAAGGCAATTATTAGAGACCATTTGTATAGAATTTAATGACATATTTTTCATAGAAGGAGATAAACTACCTTTCACAAATTCTATATCAGATCCAATTACGACTATTCCAGGAACCGTTCCAATAAATGTTAAGCCATATAGAATACCCGAATCTCATAAAAGTGAGATAAAAAGTCAAATATATCAAATGTTAGAAGATAATATAATTGAGCATAGCGTTATTCCTTGGAATGCACCCCTTTTAGTAGCGCCAAAGAAATCTGATAATGGTATTACTAAATGGCGCCTCGTTATAGATTTTCGTGAATTAAATGATGCGACTGTGGGTGACTCTTTCCCGTTACCCAATATAACTGAAATTTTGGACCAACTCGGAAACTCTAAATATTTTTCAATACTCGATTTAGCTTACGGTTTCATTCAGATTTTTTCGAGTATTCAACATCAGATACTCATGAATGAGAAAGATAAGTCAAAAACTGCCTTTTCAACCCTTTCGGGTCATTTCGAATTTAAGAGAATGCCTTACGGTTTAAAAAACGCTCCTGCAACTTTCCAAAGTCTGATGAATTCTGTTTTGATTGGATTACAAGGTATTAAATGTTTTGTATATTTAGATGACGTAGTTATATGTTCAAATACCTTGGAAGAACATTGCAAAAGGATTCACGAAGTCGTTAGAAGATTGCGCAGGACTAAATTGAGACTTCAGCCCAGTAAATGCAACTTCTTTTGCAAGGAAGTCTATTATTTAGGTCATAATATAACTTCTACAGGCATTAAGCCTGATCCTTCTAAAATTGAAGTTGTTAAGAACTTCCCAACTCCTAACAATCCCAAAGACATAAAGTCTTTCATTGGGCTTGCGGGGTATTATCGAAGATTTATAGAAAATTTTTCCAAGATGTAGACCTTTATCAGAACTTTTAAAGAAGGGTGTAAAATTTGATTGGACCTCCTCGCAACAAGTTGCATTTGAATCCCTAAAATCCCTTTTAACATCAACGCCTATTCTTCAGTATCCAAATTTTGAATTACCTTTTAATATAACCACTGATGCCTCAGGCAAGGCAATAGGCGCCGTTGTCGCAAGGGCCTATCGGAAAAGATTTACCAATATCATATGCAGTCGAATAAGGCAGAAGTAAACTATTCTACAACAGAAAAAGAGCTTCTAGCAATTGTTTGGGCGGTCCAACACTTTAGACCTACGTTTATGGCTTTAAATGTAATATAGTCACAGACCATAAACCTTTAGTTTGGCTATTTAATCTAAACGACCCCGGGTCTCGTCTAATGAGATGGAGGATGAGATTGGAAGAGTATGATTATGAAATTATTTATAAAAAGGGCAAAGCTAACACAAATGCTGATACCCTTAGTCGGATTTTTACTATTGCTGAACCTTTCTCCTATAATACATTCAAACAACTTTTAGAGACCCATCTTAAACTCCAATGTAAAAGAAATAAATGACAAATTTTTAGTTTTTGATAAGAGGTCTATCTGTATAGATTCTCCACAGGATTTCATTTCTTCGAATCCATTATTTTGCGCATTTAAGAACAAATTTAATAAATTGAATGAATTAGTTAATCAGAAAAAGGGGGTAGGTGAAATATCTTATTTTGAATACAATAATAAGACCGATAACACAAATTACCAAATTCCATTTAAATTTTTTTGTAATTTAAAGGAATTATGTTTAGAGCGTAATGTGAAAGAACTCGCATTGCCAATTTTAATTAATAAATCAGACCGGCTTGATTGGTCTGAAATAAGAGCCATGATTAAATTTATATTTAAAAACGTTAATATTAAGATTTATATACAAAATTTTCCTCTTAATGATATTCTTACCAAAGATGATAAAATTGATATATTTAATGAATTTTACTGCAAACCTCTTGGTGGACACCAAGGCTATAAGCAAACATTAAAAAGGATATTTGTTAAATATAGTTGGCCAAAGTTAAAGCGAGACCTTCGTAAATTTATAAATAAATGCGACATCTGCCAAAGATATAACTCTTATCACCTTAGCAAATATCCAATGATGATAACAGACACACCAACAAAACCCTTTGAAAAATGCGCTCTCAATATTGTAGGGCCCCTTACAGAAACAATAGTTTCCTATAAATACATCCTCACCTTCTAAGACCTTTTAACAAAATTTTCAATCCCTTTAAAAACTCAAGATGCGGAAAGTGTGGCTGAGGCTTTCGTTGAAGACATAGTATGTAATTATGGAATACCATTGAAAATATTGACACATCAAGGCACTAACTTTCTTAACTCATTATTTAAAAGCGTATGCAAACTTCTTCGAATTTTTAGAGTTCGAACTACGGCTTACCATCCTCAATCTAATGGTGCATTGGAAAGATCACATCGCACTTTAACTGAATACATACGAAGTTTTGCAAGACCTGATCAAACGGATTGGAATAACTGGCTTTCTTATGCAATATTTATACTTATAATGTTACTCCACATAGTTCTACCGGGTTCAGCCCATTTCGCTTAATTCTTGGGTATGATCCTAAGCTTTCCACATCACTTAACAAGCCTCCCGATCACTGCTATTCCTATGATGACTATGCAAAAGAAATCAAATTCCGTATCCAATCTTGCAACCAAATTGCTAGAGATATTTTAATTCAGAATAAAGCTTCATCAAAATGTCAATATGACAAACGTTGCAATATTGTTAAATTTAAAATTGGTCAATTAGTGTTTTTAAAAAATGAGATTATCCCTAAAGGGAACGAAAAAATTAGTTAGACCTTGATTAGATCCATTTGAAATACTCTCGAGAGATTCTGCTGTCAACTACACTCTGCTTTGTGGTAAAGGTCAGTAAAAGTTCATGTTAACAGATTGAAACCATTTATTCAATAATTATATTTTTTCATTATACTAATTTTTTCCAAAGTAATTTACAATCTTAATTATATTCACTATTTTAATAATAATTTAAATTTTTGTTTAAGTAAAGAATTTAGATAATAAAGTTAATTTCTATAAAATTCAAGATAAAGATATGTCACAAATTTTGTTACTTTATTATGTTGTAGATTTGAGTTTTACATGTTTTAGTTTTACCATACTTTGAACTTTGTTTCATCCATTTATATTTTATTTTATTTAGTTCTTAAAAATTTAAAGTTTATTATGTGAAGCTGTCCTTTTTCCTATTGTGTTATATTTACTATATTGTAACGACAATTGGAATTGTCGTCAAAGGGTTGCACAACCCTCAGTGCAAATGAACTCCCCCGCCCATCTCTAGTAGGGTTCCTGCAATATAAGGTCCAAGTCGAGGGTTGAAAACAGCATGAAGAAATGTAACATCCTCTGAGGAGGTCTGTCGGGTCCTTGGACCCGCTTAGTGTATAGTGGTGTGTGTGTTGTGCCAGGAGAGAAGAACCTGTTCCAGCAAAGGTCAGATGTATTATTGTTTAGTAACTATTCCCTCCGTTAATCCGCTTACGTTAGGCCGCTAATCCGTTATGTTATTCTGTCATTACGTTACTCCATAAGTAATTAATAAGAATTTATCAGTACGCTAGAGTCGAGGCATAGGACATGCCCTCAAATCTGTAATCATAATTAGTTAAATTAAATAAACTAAAAGTACATTCCTATTTCATTCGCGTAGTTAGTTGGTTTAGTTTCCACAGGTAATTGCAGGGTGTTAATAGAAGTCGGGTTAATGAGTTGGAGTAACCCTTTCGTAATGGGGGTGCAACGCTAAGATATAATATTTGGAAGTCGTTGCAATCCCCAAGAAAGGGGCCATCAACCTATTAATCCGTCACAATGGAGGTAGCGCATTCGATCCCCCATAAACCCTCCTCACAAATTTTTAATATTTGTTATTATTAATTATTTTTATTAAAAGCTAAGCTAGTCACTCCCACTAGTTGCGCTTCTGTCCTATGTAAATATTTACGATTGTTGTTTGTTATTGGACTACGTTTGTCGGTCAACTAATTAAATCTAAAACTTGAATATATAAAAGGCCATCAACCTTTTAACTCGTCACAATATTTAAGAATGATTATTATTGTTTTAGATCCTTGTTCCATTTATATTTTTAGTTTTTTGTTGAAATTATGTAATATTTTTTATTAGATTATAGTTTTAATTAATGATGTCTAGATGAGGTAAAATAAAACTATAATCTCACTAAGGCGGAAGATGTTGTGCATAATTTCCCCAATATAACTTCGACTCGAAGATATAGGTTGCATAGGTCACATCTATGCCACAGGAGTATACCACCATGGACCGAATCCCTACGAGGATGCCCGAAGCGAACGGACGATTCCTCATCCAAGGTTTCTTATCGCGAACACGATGATCGGCTCGGTGTCTCACAAAGCAGTCATCAAGAAGCAAACATTAAAATTATAAATATATCATTGAATCATTCCTTTTTATAATAAACCATTAATCAAACTAGTGTAATGTATCATTTCTGTTCTACTAAATAAGTTCTTAATTATCTATTCACGCTTTTGGCACAACACCTCTATCTGGAGTCAGCTCTATTAGATTAATTCTAATAACAAAAATCATCAAATATGGATGGATTAACCATTGGGTTACCATCTAAAAATACGAAGTAAGGAGAAGTTTCAGACCAACAGCTCATAGGACGTAAGGTTCTGATTGCTGTTAAAAATATAATAAAAAACCTCTATCTGGTATTTGTTTACTACTACGTTCTATATCTCGGGATACATCGCTGAGGACAAATTAATTCAGAAACAATAAGTTTTACTGGAATTTTTGGACCAAAACACGAAAATTTTTTGGACAATACACAAGAATTCGCTGGACAGCACACGAGGTAGAGCAAGGTATTCAAGCACAACCTGCTGCTGAGTCTAAATCTTATATATTATATACTCATTTTTTTTCATATATATTTTGTACATTACTATTGTTCATTATTACCTTTATTTTGTTATCGTAAAGATATATCGTATAAATTTCTTTGAAGTGTACAATTCCACTTTGTAAAGTCATTAAATTACCCATTATTTAAAATGACTGATATCGATACAGTTTTATCACAATATGCCGTTGTAAAATAGCATATTGAATGCGTGCAAAAATTTATGACTAATTCAAGTAATGTAACTGATGTTTCTGAATTTAGTGTAAGGAAAACAAAGTTGAATGAATGCATGGAGAAACTTTACATATTATATGTTGTATTGGAAGGGCATAGTCCAGGAGAATTCGTTCATTGGAACAACATACAAGTAAGTTTGTTATAAAAGTTGAAAAGGGACTAAAGAGTGAAGCACGAGTTAGATGTAAAATTGCCAGTAATCTCTCTACCTAGGTTTAATAACGATGACACTAGTCGATGGCTTTCCTTTAAAGATATTTATGAATCACTAATACATAATAATGATAAATTAAGCCCGGTTCAGAAATTACATTATTTGAAAGAAGCGATGACTCCACCAGCTTCTAATTTAATTTCTTCATTAAGTTTGACAAATGATAATTATAACGTCGCTTATGATTTACTTCTTGAAACCTATAAAAATTTTTTGTTTATTAATAATCACTTAAGTGCTATAGATTCTATTCCTCATATAAATAAAAGTACACATGATTCATTGAAACAATTTTTAAAAATCAGTAGATCACATTACCAATCACTCATTGCCACGTTCGAGTAAGCAAAGCATTGGGATTTAATACTTTAATTTTTGTTAAACAGAAATTTAGATATTAATACTAAAGTAGCGTGGCATTTAGCTAAATCTACCAAAACATTACCTACACTACCTGAATTTTTAAAATTTATTGAGCAACGAACAAATGCGTTAGAAAATTTTTATGAGAAAGTGCCTATGAAGACGATTAATATTAAAGATCATAATGGTAAAATAATTACAACTCGAGCATTACTAGATAGTGGCTCACAAATAAACTTAATTGCAGATTCCCTTATTAAAAAATTACATTGTAAAACTGAGTCCACATTGCATAGGTTAAGCGTCCTGCAAGGCCAATGTGTCACAAGCAAACGATCAACAAAGTAAATATTCATTCTCGTATAAATAGTTTTTCTCGCAATATACATTGTGAAATTGTCAATAAAATTACGGGTAATTTACCATCTACTAATATTGATGTTACGGATTGGAAGATACCCAATAATATTATGCTAGCAGATCATACATTTAATGAAGGACTACCTTTTGAATTACTCATAGGTGCTTAAATGTATTTTGACGTGCTACAACAAGGCTGCATTGGATTAGACAAATGCTTACCGATATTAAAGGAAAGTAAATTTGGAGGGTTAATTTCAGGCGTATATAAAGTTGAGGATAGGGATGATAATTTATATGTAGGTTTAATTTCAAATATTGATCTTCATAATACCATAACTAAATTCTGGCAGATTGAAGAAATTTCAATTGATAATATCATAACCGGCACTGCCGTTCAAATAAAATGACATTAAAATGTTAGGGTCGTCGTTTTTAGGCGCAAAAAATCATTTCCTTATTTTAGAAAGACGCCTGTCGCGCAATTCAGAACCTAAAGCAATGTATAGAAATTTTATTCATGAATATATTAATTTAGGACATGCAAAAGTTATACCTTTTCCAAACATCAGCGATTTATCTAACTCAAATTATTTTCTTCCTCATCATCCTATTTTGAAAGAATCAAGTACGAGTTGTCAGCTAAATCTAGTTCAGTGTCTTCTTTAAATGACGTATTGCATACCGGCCAAAAGTTACAGCAAGACTTATGTTCAATTCTGTTAAGATTTCGTTTTCATCTTTATGTTTTTATTGCAGACATTGTTAAAATGTACAGGCAAATTATGATAAATAAATCGCATCAAAAGTATCAATTAATTCTCTGGAAGGACAACCCTAATGATGATTTACAATGCATTAAATTATTAACTGTAACTTATGGCACGTCTTGTGCACCATACTTAGCAATTGCATTAATGCGTTGTTTGAAGAAGCTTGCAAATGATGAGGAACATACAGCCTGAACCCAAACCCAGTACGTCGCTTTCTGATTCAACAAATTCTTCTGATTATGAAACAATAACCGACCCAATGTAACGGATAGGAGTGTACAATCACCTGTTATTGAACAAATAAAATATGAGGTGGTAGAAGTAATTGAAAATATAGTAGACCTCACCGGTGATGAGGAGGATGAATTGGACCAAACTGGACAAGTCATTCCAATTCAGATTTTCCATATGCGCAATATGTAACCAGAATATCTAAAAATCGAGAAAGATTACTACTTCTGAATGATTACACATATTCACATATTTAACGTCGAACGTCGTGTATTATATAGAGTTCCTAGCCTTTGAAGAATCTTTGAATTCTTTGATTTGGACTTTCGCTCCTAAACATCTTCATTCTGGTCCCAAAATTGTTGAAATTGCTAGCTACTTAGCAGTTATTATCTTTAATGAAGGTTTTCAAAGTATTTTAAAAGTTATGTCGATTATGGGATGCCCTGTTGGTCGTGAAGCCCAAGCGTATGTTGAGAAACGGGATGAAAAGCGAATATTACGTTCTGAGCGGCGCGTAAGTGATGTCGTTAAACAAGCCAGGATTGACTCAAGAGCAATCTGCTTCAAAAGAGTTTCACGAGGAAGAGGAAGGAATACTCTATGGACCAGGCATCGCCGATTGAGAGTAAGTTGATATTTTAATAGTTTTTAACGGACTTGAAACTTTAAACGCGTTTTTCTCAAAACTGTGTTTTTCAAACTTTCCTCCATTATATCTCAGAAACGGCTAGACCGAATCACTTGAAATTTACAGGGCACACTCAATATATTTAAACGCATGGAATGAACTATTATCAATCGAAAATTTTCAAAAATTCGATTTTTTTATAGCAAAAAACAAAAAAAAACGCCTAATTTGCAACTTTTATTTCAAATGTCTATCAAAAATCCAATTTATTTTATATTCATTCGATTATAGGTCATTCCGTGCTCTTAAGCCTACAAATTAAAACGCCGTTTTTTTTTTCAGATAAGCCGATCAGCCGGAATCGTGGAGGAAGTGGGAGCTCTTTTTTTCGAGGCGGGGGTGTTCAGAGTTTGACTGAATATTTTTAGCTGAAATTTTATATTTATACTGTCCAAATATGTGTAAATGATAAAAAACTTGAAGCTCTAAATATTTACTGGTCGTAGAAAAAAAATCCTAAAATATCCCTGAAAAACAGGCCGTCACATAGGAAGACCTCCTTAACTCTAAATTCTAACTGTTGACCAAACAAATTAATAGAAAATACTAAAACTATACCAGATATTAGAGTTTTAACTATTTCTAACAAAAATAATTTTAGTTTACGCGTTTTTCCAATTTTGCCAATCTAGTTAGAGAAGTTGCCTTTATTTTAAGATGGTTGTCAAATTACAAGTCCAATAGAGAATATTTAAAATATTTAACTATAAATGAAATTCATAATTCTTCAAAATATATTATTTTACGCGTACAACAAGAGAGCTTCGGAAGTATTATCGATGTTTTTGCAAATAATAACATAGCTATAACTGATCAGAACTTATATTCTAAACCATTGAATCCTTTTATTGATGGTGAAGGATTGCTGCGAGTTGGAGGAAGACTCGGCAACGTTAAGAAAATAAGCGACGTTTAATTTCAGCCGTTACACAATTAGGTATTACTTGGCAGTTTACACCTACGTATGCTCCACACTTTGGCGGTTTATGGGAGGGGTAGATGAAAATAATGAAATCACATTTGCGTAGAGCGATTGGGTCGCATTGTTCAACTTACGAGGAATATGTTACACAGGTCGAGGCAGTACTGAATTCACGTCTTTTATTAAGTATGTCCGATGACAGCACAAATGCGTCATATTTATCCCCCAATCATTTTTTAATAAGTGATTAGAATTAGAAATTAGAATGACTCCTGTACCAGAACCATACAATCCAAAATTGGGTACAAATAAATTAAAAAACTATAAACAGATTACAACCATGAGTAATCAATTTTAGAAAACATGGTCAAACCAATATTTAAATCAATTACAGACCCGATATAAATAGTCAAACAGTTGTTCAAATTTAAAAATTGATAGTGTAGTATTAATTAAGGAAGACAACGCACCACCAATGTACTGGCAACTTGCTAAAATTGTAGACATAAAACCAGGTGCAGATGGTAATGTTAGAGTTGTTAATATTAAAACTAATAAAGGAATCTATACTAGTCCAATCACTAAAATTGTACCTCTTCCGATAGAATAAATATATGAAATTCCATATCTTATAAGTTAAATTTAAATAATGTATTTTTTTAGAATGTTAGAACAGATCTTACTCCATTATAATATATAACTTAAAATGAATTATCATTGATTACTATTATTATTTTTATACAGTCCACTTTTCGAGAATATGTGTATCAAATTGAAATTACGATTATATTATTCATTTATGTATTTTAGGTTAAGTTACAATTTTGATAAATGTTAATGTTAATAATGTAAAATTTCGGATGCTTTGCATTGCCCGGGAATATGGACAAATGTATGTCTATTCCAATTTCGCACGGGCCTCATCTTTGGAATACAGAGTAAAGTATGCTATGCTACTATGCGATTAGTTTTTGTTGTGTTACTATGTACGATCTGTTCCATGTTGTATTTCAAGCAGACCACATCCAGCTAATAAATCATTTTATATTTTAAATTGTGTTTTGGTTAATGCTATTATTTATTTTCTTTATTACCAATTATTATCTAAAATGGATTGCAATAAAATTTACACTATTGTACAATTTGTGGATGAACGAGAAAAAAATATGGTAGACCTTGTACCAGCGTCGTGGTTATTTCACGAAGAAAGTCAAGATTTTACATATTTTCCTAAACCATTCAAATACAAGAAAATGCGTAAATGGCTCGAGAATTTAAAAAGACCATCCAAAAATTGGAAACACTATCCAATTATCATTGTGGGTTACGCAAGTAAGTATTTAATTATTTTTTTAAATATTTGTTTTTATTGTGACTACGATATATAGTAATTTAAATATATTTCCAAAAGATGATCTAAAACAAGGATGCTGTCGAGTACGCAAATATTGTTCAACTCTCAGAGTAGAGTGTGCTGATGACGAAATTAGTGTTTCCAACAATGTAGTTGAAAAATTTGATGAGAGCTACATTCAAAAAGCTTTCCAAAATATACAAACTTTGGACAAAAAAGATAACTATAATCGAGTATTATTATTTAATAAATTTTTAAATACATATACATATAATTATATTACATTACATATATATTCCGAATACTACGAATTCGTTGGACATAACTGATAATACAGGTAAATTAAAAATATTGCTTAACAATTCTATTCATATTGCTGTAAATTCACATATTTGTAGATAAATTAGAAAAATATATAGCTGAAAAGTTGGACCAAGTCTAATTCTAAATAAGAAATATGACACGACCAGAAAAGAGCTCGATGAACCACAAATTTTGTTGAATGATAGGATGCCAATAAAATCATATGAAGAATTTCTAGCCTTTGAAAATATTATCAAAGAGCACATGTATAAAATAACTTTGGTAACTTATATTTTTTTCAATTCAATATTTGACTAGTTTGTAACAAAATTAAATTATAATTTGCATTTAAGGTATCAATGTTCAAAAGCAAGATTGAGAATGAAATCAATTTAATGGCAGCTATCAAAATTAATATGACCACTGTAGTCGCAAAAGACGTGGAAATTTTATTTTCGAAGACCGGAAGAATGCTAAACGGTACTTGCAAAAAATTTTTGGTTAAACAAATATATAAGCATGTTTACATGGTAAAAAAATTGTGAATACAATAATTAAATAGATATAATCTTACAATGTTATAAGTGCTGTATCAGAACATTTTTCAAATAATAAGGATTTAAAGTATTTACCTGGAAAAGTTGGGCGATGGTTGTCGAGCGTCAGCGACCGCGGAGGTGGCCGAACACAGCCCTTGAAAATAGCTCGCAAAAAAAAATAGTGATTTGACCTTTACAGATTTGTAAACATAAAAAAATGTAAAAAGAAAAATCTATAAAGTTAAATGGATAATACATAAATAAATAAATATGTATAAATATTTTAATACAATTCATTTTGAAAATATTCTAATCGATTCGCAGCATACTTTTATATTATGAATCTCAATAATTTATATTTAAGTTAATATTTTTTTTACTACTTCTTGTTCTCGTATATATTTAGTTATTAAGTAACGTTTGAATTTAACGATGAAACTAATAACTTACACGTTTCACGCAAACACTATATTTTTGCACCTACTTTTGCAATAATAGTGAAAGCGATAGTCGACAACAGAAAGATTTTGAGCGACAATAACACTCTCGTCCTTTTGAAGGGATTTGAATTTTTTTGAAGGGTTTGAATCAGATATACCTGAATCTTTATGTGTTTTCTTGGATGATGTAATCTTAAAAAATAAACGTTCTTCTCTTGAGAAATGGAAGAAAAAAAGCATTGCTTTCGCCCATTCCATAATGACCGCGTCAAGGCCAAAATCTTCCGTATCGTCATTACAGGTCGGAATAGCCGTATTATTGTTTCAAAAGTATGGATCTCGGCGATTAATAGATATACTATCATCTCTTGGATTTTGCTCTTCGTATACAGAAGCAATGTAATTTGAAGCATCAGCAATAGTGCGCTCGCCGTTGGATATCGATAATAATGCATTTTCCCAATTTCTTTTTGACAACGCTGATTTTAAAACGCAGACATTAGATGGTCATAATTCTTTTCATGCCATGGATGGCATCCATTGTATAACACCTAGAGATGCTATTGCTTCAGATCAAAATATTCAACGGTTAAATAAAATTCCATCTGCTAAAGTTGTAGGTAGTTTTGGAAGTATTGCATTGAAAATATTTGAGAAGAGAAATAATACTGGTTTGAAAATAATAAAAATTCAGAACCTCGATTGCATTCATGCAGTTTCGGAAACGAACATACCGTCCAATTAGGATTTATTGTGGTTATATGGAAAATGTGCTGGCTTGCCTAACATACCAAGCAGCAGCTTGAATTCATGGAACAAGCAACAGCAAAACTCCCATTTCAAAAATCATTTGTCGCATGCTTGCCTTTTATAAATGCTCCGTCAAGTGATTATAATACAATATTGACAGCTCTCTTATCTGCTTCGGAAAAACGTGAGTCATTACAGCAGCATTCTTGCATTATAACGTTTGACCAGCCTCTGTAATTCAAAGCGCGAGATATCGTTTCCCCGTATGATGAGGACTCCAAATTAAGTAATATTGTTTTAAGAGTCGGTGGATCCATTTATTAATGTCATTCGGATACAAAGGGATCGATCGGATACATAATGAATGGAAGCATAATGAATCGGAATATAATGAAAGATGATGTCAACTTAAAAAATAAACCATTTACGCGTTGAATTCAATTGAAAAAAATGGCAGGACAAGCTTATTCGCGGGCGGTAAAAGCACATATATTGACTCATCTTACAATTGCTAAAATTGTGCTAAATCAATAGATTTGACACCCGATCTCAGTGTGGAATTAAAAAGAGTTTTATTCAATTTTGATATGTCAGGTGTAATCGTGGCAAACCAAGAAGAATGCTACAAAGAACTCGCTGAAGAATTTGAGAATCAATTAGCTAAATTTGAAAAACGTGGTGCTAGTGCGAAATTATGGGTACAATATATTAGGATGGTTACTCTCGTAAATCACTTTATTGAGGCGGAAAGGATGGGAAATTGGAAATTACATCTAGATACTGTGCAAAAACTGATGCCTTATCTTCATGCCAGTGGCCATTTCTTATATGCAAAATCCTGTCACCTATATTTGCAAGATATGATAAATTTGAACGAAAGAATAACAGCTAAAGAATACGAACTTTTCACTACTAAAGGATACTTTACAATTAGGCGTTCTGATAAATTTTGGTGTGGTACTTGGTCAGATATGACGATTGAGCAATTGTTGATGAGGACGATGACATGTCTTGGTAGCCTTACTCATGAACGAGAAGTAAAGGAAAGTGGGCTCCCCAAGTGGACTTTAGGAATAGTTTTTCTGTACAATGTTTTCGAAGAAGTTGAAAAGTTTTGCAATAAAGCTTTTTCCAGTTCGGAGCAGGATGTTGAAATGAGAAACTCGCGGATTAAACGTGACAATGACGACGTAAACAAATTGTCGGATTGGTTGTACCAACATTCACCTTTTACAGACGTATTCTAGACGTCATGTCAATAAGCACTGGAATGATAGGAGATGAAGAAATAAACTTTCATATGTCTCATGAAATTGGTACTGCTAGCATTTTTAAGATCATTGGCGCCGATTTAAATACAGTAAAATTCAAAAGAAATGACAGAGTAAAAGCACTTGGTGTAATGAATGCAGGTATTCGGATGAAAGATGTCATTGTCTCTATTAATTCACTATTAATTTTCCAAAAAATGTGCATTGCAAAACATCTGAAACAAAACTTGAAAAATTTCTATCGTACGAACTTGCACCTTTTCCTTTTTCTCTTTTCAATGAGGAAGGTATGCGCAAATGCACTAAATCTTCTATGTATAAGGCATAAAGTTTCTGAAGACATAAATTTTGGAGACACGATATATGTCACCGATGGTAATTACCTATTGCTCCGAGTGATTTGGTATCGCGGTGATTCGTTTTCATCCATCTGCAATAACTTTTAATAACGTTTGATCAAATTACACATCCAATGCCATTCTTGTATTTGACGAAAATACGGAAGATGTAACACATCGTAGTACCAAATATGCGAAGCGATTCCGGCGATCAACAAAAACTGCTTCAGTAGACATAATTTTTGATGAAACAATGATCCCAGCTGTGCCACAAAATAAATTTCTGGCCAACGATTTAAACAAGAAACGTCTCATTGAAATGTTAAAATTAAAATTTGAAGCTGCAAACCTTATGATCAAACAAGCCACCGAATATGCAGATACGGTAATAATTAATACTGCAATTAACATTTCCACTATGTTTGATTCTGTAATAGTTGTTGGCGAAGATGTTGATCTTCTTATCCTGTTGACGGCTCTATCAACGCGTTCAAATATATATTTACTAAAACCGGGAAGAGGAAAAATTTTGCAACAATTATATTCTACAAGTAGCCTAATAGATAAAACAGCCGCAGATCATATATTGTTTTTGCATGCCTTCAGTAACTGCGATACAACTTCAGCAATTTTTAATCAAGGTAAAATAAAATATATAAATACACTATGTAAAAATTAAGATCTAAAAGAAGCTATTATATTTAAAAATCCAAAAGCTAATCCAGAGATCATTGCCACAGCTGCAAAACGCTTCCTTCTTTGATTGTGCGGTTGTAGTGATGAGAAAATAAAAAATGAATCGTTAAACGTCTTTAGATATGCGTGCTTTACAAAATCGGCATACAAAATTAAATCACTACCACTAACGCAGGAAGCAGCACGACAACATTCATTCCGAACATATCACCAAATTTAGCAGTGGTATGGGAATGAGGTAAATGCAGAACAATGGGAATGGAAAAGAAGCAAAAATGGCCTGATACCTGAGACCTCACTCGAGCCCCCAGCTCCGGACACGTCGTTGAAACTGATTTCTTGCAAATGCAAAAAGGGATGTCAGAAAGCCTGTGGATGCAGAAAAGCAGGATTGAAGTGCTCCATTCTGCACAAATTGTAGTGGAACCTATAGTAATGCACAAGTTCGCGAATCGCGAATAATATCGAAGAAAGTGCAACCTCTGACGTTTCGATCGTCCCTGAAGACGATTAATAATAACATATGACGAGACGACATCGAGAACATCAAACTAGAGGTAAAAAGTTAATTAAATAAATAAAAAAAAATCTAGTTTAATTTAGTATAAAACTATTCTTACAAACAATTTAAATATTGCATTAAATTACATATCCAATGATTTAAAATGTTTAATTGTCAGCAAAAATAAAAATGAAAAACAAAAATAATTAATTTACGTTATTTCCAGGCCAGATCTGAGCAGAAAAGCTTAATTCAACATTGAAATTGTTTATTTATTAGAGAGATTGCGTTCAAGTGCAAAGAGCTGCCAAATATGCAATGGTGGCGCGAGCAGCAAAAACTTTGCGGCGCACGTACGCTAAAACTATTGATATTACAGAAAAAAAAAATTATAGAAAATTTTGTCTAGTTTAATTTTGTATATAGTTATTTTAATGTAACATAAGTCAGAAAAGAGATATCGTTGAAAAACTGATTTTTTACGCAATTTTTCCAATATAGCGTCGGCAGCGGCAAAAATTCGAGGTCGCAAAGTTGAAATTCGTAAAGATCACATCAAAATCTATAAAATCACCAATTTTCAAAACATCCGGAAAACTCTTAAGGTAAAACTACTAAATGACTGAACTATACAGTAAGTTCAAAAATCGAAAATGAAACTTTTTAAATATCTTTATGTTTCAAGACCTCCTGGGTATGCTTATTTATCTAGGCCTCTTGCCATTAGTGTTAAAAAGAAAGATCGATACTATGCTGTCGATAGTGAGTACTTTTACTATCGATTTTTTATCTCGATAATATCGATTTTTTTCGTCGATAATCTTCAAAAAGTATCGACAGCATAATCTATGAACACCACTCAGCGACTTACCACATATGCAAATGCAATGCAATAGTCTCTCTAGGTGGTCATAACTGTTCAAAGAAGTGTCAGAAACAGAAGAACAATATTTTGTTTATGGTACGTGAATCTTAATATGTTTCGGCTTCAGTTTGTGCACATTACGAACATATTTTAGAAATCGGATTTCAGCTGACCCTTTCTGTATGAATATGAAAATATTTTCAAGACAAATCATTCTTAGTTCATCAGTCAAGTAGTTAACTTTATGTGTTTTCCTTTTAGAGAATTCTCATAGTTTAGTCGTCTATTCCAATCGTTATTGCAAGTTGTTAAATTATTTTGATTAATTTAATTTAAACCTTTCAAATTTTTATTTGTGTATAAATAAGAATGAGTAACAGTGCTATGTGATAACACTACAAACATGTGGTAATACTACAAACTTAATCAAACACTTGAGAAGTCGCCATCCAAATACTTCATATAAGATCAGCGAATCCTCTCCTAGATTATTTGTATCAGAAACGCTGTATTTATCTAAAAATCATAGTGGCTATATTTTAAGTTTACTTTATTGAAAAAAAAAATTAGTTTGGATGTGACAAATTAAAAATTATAAATTATTTCTCATGAAAACATTATTTATTGCTAATTTAAAAATATTGTTTTAGAAATGAAGTACCAGTAAAAAGGCAGAAATATGTCGATGTGCCGGAGGAAAAGCTGGTTAATCCAATTATGCGTGCTTTTGAAGCGCGCACATCGGTTCAACACGGTGGCGATAGACATAGAAAATACTGAATTACATTTGTGTGGACCACAAATCCTTTCATACGGTAAATGGTAAAGGATTTATTAAATTAATTAAAACTTTGGAAAACAATTACAAAATACCTTCTGATATTCATTTAAAAAAAAACTAAGGAATGATAAATATCATTCGTTAAAAAATTAATTAGTCATCGACCTTAAAGTTAAACCTTTTTATAGTTTAACGTGCGACATATGGACCGACACTTTAAATATGACGAGTTACCTTGGAATAACTATTCATTATTTAAATAATAAATTTTTAGCATCGTCTAATATAGAAACAATAAATTTATCGGAGAGGCATACAGCAGAATATATACAGGATAAACTAAAATCTGTAATACAGGATTGGGGACAGTAACAGCTATTATCCCCGCAACGGCAGTAATATGATATGTGTGCTGTGCGTATTTTTTTTTAATGAATAGAGAGTAACTGAAAAACACCAATCTTGTTTTGCACATATTATATTTAATTGCAGATAAGGCACTTGCTGATTCTGATGTCATAAATTTTATTAAAAAAGTAAGAAACTTAGTCGAATATTTAACAAAATGTGTGGTAGCTTCACATAAGCTTGAAAAGGCTCAATGTGAAAGTTCACATGAGCCATTAAAGCTTATATTAGTTGTAAAAACAAGGTGGAATTCGTGTTACCACATGCCAGATTTTTTTTTTAAATTAGCTCCATATGTCGCACAAATTACAATCAGTGATGCGAATGGGTCCCGTCATTGTATCAGCGGCTGAAATTGAAATAATTGGATTATTATCTAATCTATTTAAACGATCCTTGAGCACTTGACGATTTTATTTTTATAGATCCAGCTTATTTATTTATATTTATTTAGTGCAGGTTCACATTGTTTTTTTTTTCAAAATAGAAAGAATGTTTTATCCCTTTTTGCATAATTCTATAATCGAATCATTGATAGCCAAGTAAAGGAGCACTATCAAAAAATTAAAAG
This sequence comes from Ctenocephalides felis, assembly GCF_003426905.1. Classification (NCBI taxonomy): domain Eukaryota; kingdom Metazoa; phylum Arthropoda; class Insecta; order Siphonaptera; family Pulicidae; genus Ctenocephalides; species Ctenocephalides felis. The sequence continues at coordinate 32,581 of NW_020538307.1, forward strand.
TTAAAATATTTTTATATCGGGACCTTTCTTTGGCTGCCGAACTACAGTAGTCGTTCAACATTCAAACGTGTCGGATCGCAGGGAGCATTTACCGTCGATACCATAGAGAAACACCACCTAAAACTCGCCAAACAGAAAACGGAGATGGTTGTCTTGACCCGACAAAAATGGTTTCCAAAACCATTCACTGTAGACATAGGAAAGACAACTTTGACGTCGACAAGGGCCTTGCGCCACCTGGGAGTAATGATAGATGAGAAGCTATCCTTCCGTGAACATCTCGATAGTGCATGCATAAAAGCTAGCAAGACGGTATCCAACTTGTCAAGGATTATGGCTAACTGCTTGGGACCACAAACCCGAAAACAACGAGTCCTGCTTGAGGTAGTCCATTCTGTGCTGCTATACGGAGCAAAACATATCGGCGCAAAATAGCATCAGTGCAAAGACGAGGAGCTCTAAGAGTTACCTGTGCCCATCTATCGCACGGTCTCTGAAGCAGCTGTATTGGTAATAGCAGGAGCAATACCAATTGACTTGCTAGCATTCGAGAGAGTAAAACTTTACGACGCTAAAATAGGTGGCGACAGTTCCAAAGAAACAAGGTCGAGAATAGAAAAAGAAACTTTACAAGAGTGGCAAAATCGGTGGACGCCAGGAGAGACGGGCAGATGGACGGCGCGTCTGATACCGGAAATTAGCGTCTGGCTCTCTCGATAATACGGGGACACAGATTTCTTTCTGACCCAGCTAATGACAGGACATGGACAGTTTAATGCCTATTTTTTAAGATAGGCTTGCAAAGCACTCCAATGTGCAAATACTGTCCAGATAAAATCGAAGACGCTGAGCACACGTTCTTTGAATGTGCTCGGTGGAAGGACTATCGTAACAACGCCGAGCACATTATAGGCACCAGGCTCACCCCCTCAAGTCTTGTGACCTACACGATAAAACAAGAAGAAAACTGCAGAGCATCTTTTGAAGGACTAGTAGTCAAAAGCAGGCGTCGCAAGGCGCAGCACGGACTGGATTGATGTAATGCTAACGCGGTTCCAATCCAGTCCTCTCCGTACCATCTGCGGGAAGAGAGGAGAAATGCAATAAATGCATTGAGAAATTAAATTTGTTTGAACAGTGCTACTACTAGTTTGGATATTGATGTCACGCCAGATAGTTTCGACTTTTGGCAGTTACATAAAAAAAGAGTGGGCGTAAGGATCACACGCGATTGAAGTAAAACTTATTTGCTACTGTATAAAGTAGCAAATTTAAGTTGAGTAAAAATAAATACATCATATAAAAATTTTGAATAATGTTTATTAGTAATATGGTAACACTCGTGATGCACACATTCATTAGTGTCGTCAATCTTTATACACATTTATATAATGATAAATTATATATTTATGATTGCATTAAAAATATGTATAATATTTACAAACAATAATGTAATCAAAGTCGTATTTGAAATATAACATAATCGTTTTAAAGTAATTGCTGATTAATAAATTCTATAATATTCATTCACACAGTGGATTATGTTAAACAACGCCTAAACAAATATTGTTTTTGCAAATTAACTCATCCTGTAACAATTGTGTTTGAAGAACTTCATGTAATTAAAATTAAAATACATTCATTTACTGTTTGTATTTTTTTACTTTCTCGCTGACGATATAATCTCATTCCTTGAACAGCTGTAATATCCGTCTTGCCTAACAAATTGAAGCCATACTTTTATATTTGTTTTATTTATCAAGCCCTGCACATAGCTTGATCGATGAATCATTTGCTTTTTTATGTGAACGTTAATGCAATGATCATCATCAATATTACGAGGTAATAAATTAACCATATTATTAATGTCAACAGGCACATTTGGCCAAACATTCCAAATTGTCTATTTGCATGTCGCAATCGTCTAATTTGCATGAAATACAACCTAGGTGAAATTAACCTTTCAGATACAGTATCTAGTTTAGGTAGATAATTTGGTATAACCCGTTAAACTTACACAAAGTGGGAATTTTACCCGCATTTAATATCTTTCGACAAGTTTGACATCCAACCTGATTATTTGAATCAATATTCAAAAAAACATTATTAAGAATTTGTTTTTGAGCATCATTTGATATTTCTAAGTCACTTTGAAGCCAAAGTCGATCACATACAAAACATACATAGCCAAAGCTATCATTTCTTACGCAACGCAGATTTTTCCTTAGTTTCATTATTTATTTGCGATCATTTGCACTACAATTATTTACGGGGGACGGGATAAAATATTCTTCCGATCCTGACATTTTTATTAACTCACGAATTATACTGCTAACCCATGTCGCGCCTAAAGAAGTTTTACTTCAAAAAATGTTTAGAGACTACGAGCTAAATACAAAACTCAAGTGAAAGTCGACACATTTTGTTTTGTTTTTGACATATGATTTGACATTTGAAGTATTTTTTGTTTTTAGCTGCTTACTAGCGTCGTAGTTTTCAACTTCACGTTGACGTTTTCGTTGCATTTGTACGGATTTACACCCGTGTCGCGCCTAAAGAAGTTTTTACACCCATGTCGCGCCTAAAGAAGTTTTTACACCCATGTCGCGCCTAAAGAAGTTTTACTTCAAAAGTAGCGCCAGAAAAAAAGGAAATAAAAGGCGTGATGGAATAGATTTATATCTAAATAATCCAGTCACGCCCTTAGCAAGCAACCCCATAGAATCATGGAAAGATATGAGGGAAATTGTTTCCAATTTATATAATAAATTTCGAGAATATGCCACCATTATAGCTACGACTGTACCAGCAGGAAGATTATTTTCCGAAGCTGATACTATATTGAATGAAAGGCACAACAGATTGAAACCAGAAAATTTAAATAATCTGTCATTTTTAGCAGGACGGCCGGAAGGTTTTATATGGTCAATTAATATTAAATTTGTATTTTTTAATTATTTTGTAAATATATTATATTCACTGTAAACATATATGATTATTTTTATTAATATGTTAATTATAATATCCTAAACAAGTACTTTAAATTATACTAATGTACATATATCTCGATCAAATGATTCGGTAAAACTCGAAAACGGTTAAGCCGATTTGGCCAGTCTTAGTCTTGAGAAGTTCGTGCTAATCAATAGGTTGTCGCAAAGGTGAGATATTATTTCAAAATCGCGTAGAATCTTTACATTTTCAATTTGAAAATTTTTGTAGAAGCGTAATTTAAATAAAACAATGGACGGTGGCAAATGTCAAACGTTTTTTACAGATAATGTTCAATTACGTTTGATAGGATGTCTTACAATTAGAAATGACTTTGTCTTACGTGAATATTATTTAATGATGATTAAATTGTAGTAAGTAGTTTTGTTTGTAGTTTTATTTGTACACAAAAACGTTATTAAAACGGGCCTCAAGTGTTACTATAAACTCAAAATATCAACTTTTTTGAAATGTTAATCTGAAAATGTTGTTTTGAAACGGTAATCTTTGAAAATCCATAATAAAAGTATTTTCTTCCGTTGGTAGTTTTTTAGCATTAGTTAAAAATGTAAATATTTTGTAATATAACTTTAAAATATAATAAGGCTTTAAACCTTTTGCCACGTGCTCGTTTCAAGTTACCCCGCCTATAGGGTAAAAAGGTCTAGACAACAAATTTTGAATGACATCAAAAAGCACATTTCTACAATGATGAAGTAGTAGAAGGCAGTTTACTGAAAGTAGTCAGATAATTGTTCGTTTGATATGTGTGTTAATTGTTGTGATATAAGCCCCAAAAAA
>NW_020538308.1:0-82500 GCF_003426905.1 Ctenocephalides felis
GGATGCGTGCTCGCAATCCCGGGGCGTCTCACTCTCATTGCGAGAAGAGGCGCACCCAGAGCGTACACGCTGGGACCCGAAAGATGGTGAACTATGCCCGGTCAGGTCGAAGTCAGGGGAAACCCTGATGGAGGACCCGTAGCGATTCTGACGTGCAAATCGATCGTCGAAACTGGGTATAGAGGCGAAAGACTAATCGAACCATCTAGTAGCTGGTTCCCTCCGAAGTTCCCTCAGGATAGCTGGCATTCGATGAGCGAGTCTCATCCGGTAAAGCGAATGATTAGAGGCCTTGGGGCCGAAACGACCTCAACCTATTCTCAAACTTTAAATGGGTGAGATCTCTGGCTTGCTTGAATAGTGAAGCCAGAGATTGGATGAGAGTGCCTAGTGGGCCATTTTTGGTAAGCAGAACTGGCGCTGTGGGATGAACCAAACGCCGAGTTAAGGCGCCTAAACGACGCTAATGGATACCATGAACGGCGTTGGTTGCTTAAGACAGCAGGACGGTGGCCATGGAAGTTGGAATCCGCTAAGGAGTGTGTAACAACTCACCTGCCGAAGCAACTAGCCCTGAAAATGGATGGCGCTGAAGCGTCGTGCCTATACTCGGCCGCCAGGGCATGAGAAACGTTCATAATAGTTCGTTTTGACGCCCTGGTGAGTAGGATTGTCGCGGTGGTGTGGCGCAGAAGGGTTTGGGCGTAAGCCTGCCTGGAGCCGCCATCGGTGCAGATCTTGGTGGTAGTAGCAAATACTCCAGCGAGGCCCTGGAGGACTGACGTGGAGAAGGGTTTCGTGTGAACAGCCGACGCACACGAGTCAGTCGATCCTAAGCCCAGGAGAAATCCTATGTTGATGTTGGTGTATTTATTTTGAATAAAATTTCACACTCATCGGGCGAAAGGGAATCCGGTTCCTATTTCGGAACCCGGCAGCGGAACCGTTTACAAGTCGGGTCCTCGCAAGAGAGTTCGTCGGAGTAACCCAAAATGACCTGGAGACGCCGTCGGGAAATACGGGAAGAGTTTCTTTTCTGTATGAGCGTTTGAGTTCCCTGGAATCCTCTAGAAGGGAGATAGGGTTTGGAACGCGAAGAGCACCGCTGTTGCGGCGGTGTCCGTATCTTCCCCTCGGACCTTGAAATTCCAGGAGAGGGCCACGGTAGGTGTCGCGCCGTTTCGTACCCATATCCGCAGCAGGTCTCCAAGGTGAAGAGCCTCTAGTCGATAGATAAATGTAGGTAAGGGAAGTCGGCAAATTGGATCCGTAACTTCGGGATAAGGATTGGCTCTGAGGATCGGGGCGTGCCGGGCTTGGTTGGGAAGCGGGCGTAGGCCGATGTGCCGGGCCTGGGCGAGGTGAAATTGTTCTTGTGACTTAGATCCGAGCTCGGTCCCGTGTCTAGGTCCCCCGCGGATTTTTCTTGCTGCCGGCTTCGGTCGGTCAGTCGTACTCTTCGGCCGCCATTCAACGGTCAGCTCAGAACTGGCACGGACTAGGGGAATCCGACTGTCTAATTAAAACAAAGCATTGCGATGGCCCTAGCGGGTGTTGACGCAATGTGATTTCTGCCCAGTGCTCTGAATGTCAACGTGAAGAAATTCAAGCAAGCGCGGGTAAACGGCGGGAGTAACTATGACTCTCTCCTCACTTTGGTGGGAGTGGTTGGGGTTCTCCGGGACCTCAGCTAGCAAGTGGCCATCCTTCTTGTGGGTCCCACCGTGAGTACCTCTTCGGGGGGAAACTAAGCCACCTCTGTGAAATTTTGGGCTTAGGGGCTGCCAACCCTTTCGCCTGTAACTCAATCGGTGCAACGTCAAATAATAAGCCTCGAAACAATAATGAAAATTTAGAATTAAATTGGGTGAACCCACTGGTTTACCCCCACCGATTAATATAGAAGGTCATAATTGTCGATTCCTACATGTAACAAAACATTTGCAACTGTAGTAGGTCGGGGAGTTCATGAACAGAAAACACACAAAGAATGGTATGATGAGGAACTTGCCAAAATAGTGCCAAAGAAAGCAAGGTGGACGGAGGAAGAGCAGAAAATGATGGCCAAAGAGGAGGCCCTCTTAATAAGGCAAGGTGTGGGTCAAATAAATAAGGCCCTCCTCGCAGTAACACCAGGGCGGACGCTGGAAGCTATCAAAGGCCAAAGGCGATCCCCCAAATATAAATGCCAGGTCGCAGAGTTTCTTGCTATGCCTGTGAACCAAAGCACCAACAATGCATGCCCTCCAGCCACTGAAGATACCTCCAAACATGAGCTAGCTAATGCACTAAAAGCCGCTGCAGGACAGGATGCAGATAAATTTAATAGCTCTCTTCTAGTGAGCATTTGTCATAGGGCGGTAGAAATGTCACCGGAAGAAATAGAAAGAAATGTGACTGAATATCTTAAAGCCACCTTTCCAATAAAAAGGAAAGTTAAGCCTTAATTAAACAAAAGAAGTAATGCACCAATAATAAGTAAGAGACAGTTGCGTAGAATAGCATACAAAAACACTCAAAAATACTGGGCTAAGAACCCTAGTAAATGCATATCCTATTTACTAGATAGCAAAACAACAACTGTCATGCCTCCATCTGATATAATGGTGCAATACTGGAAAAACTTATTAACATGCTCGTCCTCTGAAACACCAGGCACTGATGAAGCGAGAAACGACGATCTCTCGCATTTATGGAGCCCAATTACCTCCCAAGAAGTTAAAGATTCACTTCCAGCGAGGAATTCGGCCCCTGGGCCCGATGGCATATCAGTTAACCTACTGAGGTCGATGCCCATAAATCTATTGGTAAATCTATTTAATGTTATACTATACATGTATATGGGTCGCGTTCCTGACACAATGACTGAATCCTATACTTCTTTGATTCCCAAAAAGGATAACGCGGAAAACCCAGGGGATTATAGACCGATAACAGTTTCATCGGTCCTTACAAGAACATTAAATAAAGTACTCGCTAAGTGGAGTTAAGATCGACGAGAGACAGAAAGCCTTTCAAGCTGTCGACGGGTGCGCATATAACATCTTTGCGCTTGACCAGTTGCTAAGGTACCACAGGCAAAATAAGAAACTACTCTATTTAGTCTCTATAGACGTGGCAAAGGCATTTGATTTGATCTCCCATAGAGCTCTGACCGATACATTGAAATATTATAACCTGCCACAACCATTTATCAACTATGTTAATGATCTGTATAGAAGGGGTTGGACCAGACTCTGGTTTGGCCGCTTCACCTCGGATTCCATTAGTCCGAGGTGCGGGGTCAAGCAGGGAGATCCTCTGTCTCCGGTCCTCTTTAACATGATCATGAACAGGATGTTTGAAAGAACCCCACCAGAAATCGGGGTCAATGTTGACGTATGCTTCTACAATATTCTTGCCTTTGCCGACGACCTAGTCTTGGTAGCATCGTCGGTCGGAGGTTTGCAGAAGTTATTAGATCATGCCGGTCAATACATGTCTAACTGTGGCTTAATTATAAACAATAACAAGTCATTTACAGTTACGGTCAAGAACGTGCCGCACGTCAAAAAGTCGATTATAGATAGAGCAACTACATTTAGCTGCAACGGTCAAACACTACCCGCACTCACAAGAGTGGATAGCTGGAGCTACCTCGGTGTCCAGTTCAATCCCGAAGGTGCAAACCTAGGGAACATGAGATTAAAATTACTAACAATCATTGACAAATTAACTAAGGCACCGTTAAAACCTCAACAAAGACTTTTTGCACTACGAACTGTAGGCATACCCAGAATACTCCACCAACTAGTATTGGGTCATGCAAAAATCGGGTACCTCAAAACGCTGGACGGATTGATAAGAAAAGCCATAAGATCATGGCTAAGACTACCCAATGACGTAACATTAGCGTACTTTTATGCCCACTGTAGAGAGGGCGGTTTATCAATTCCATCCCTTAGGTGGCTCGTACCCCTTAGACGCAAAAATAGAATCCAGAACTTGAACTCTACCGACTCAAGCTTCCACAAGCTTGAGATCGCAAAATGTGAGAAAATGCTACTTGACAACAACACCGTCATAAGCTCTCAAAAAGAATTGGATGAGAAATGGGCCCGCACACTTCATAAGTCAGTGGACGGAAACCCACTTAAACACTCAGCCAAAACACCATCCCAACATCGATGGATTACAGAGGGCAACAAACTTCTCACTGGCAGAGACTTTGTAAACTGTGTAAAGTTCAGAATAAACGCGATGCCCACAAGGTCACGTACTACGAGAGGAAGAATGGAGGACAGATACTGCAGGGCAGGTTGTAATGCCTTGGAGACACTGGATCATGTACTCCAAACTTGTCACAGAAGCCATCGCCAACGCATTGAACGCCACAATGCAGTAACCAACTATGTAAAGAGGGCACTAGAGAAATCTCATTCACAAGTTGATCTTGAGCCATCTTTCAAAACAACCGAAGGAACTAGGAAGCCTGACCTAATAGCGGCACAGGACGGGAAGGTCATAGTATTAGACACCCAAATAGTAGGAAGCTCTGCCGACTTGGCAGCTTCACATAAGAGGAAGATAGATTATTACAAGCCGCTGGTAGACATGATAAAGACAAGGTATAATGCAACTGAGGTAAACTTCAACACGATAACTCTTAATATCAGGGGTGTTTGGTATGGAAAATCGGCGGAGTTCCTAACATCAAATAAAATACTTGGGAAGGACGAACTCAAAATTGTTTCAACCAGAGTTATCATCGGAGGACTGAATGGGTTCGCAAAATGGTCAAAAACAACGACAGTTAAGAAGAAAAGACAGGGAATTGGATGACCAAGTATATTAATGCGTGCTGCCTGCGCCAACATCCTCCAGGCACAAAACTAGAAGTTAGGTTTAGTGGGTATTGCCTTCGGGTCGAGTCCCACACTGCCTGGTCAACCTGGCGACCGGCGTGCGTAAATGCATTCCCCTCCTAGCCAAAAAAAAATATATATATATAGCCAAATGCCTTGTCATCTAACTAGTGACGCGCATGAATGGATTAACGAGATTCCCACTGTCCCTATCTACTTTCTAGCGAAACCACTGCCAAGGGAACGGGCTTGGAAAAATTAGCGGGGAAAGAAGACCCTGTTGAGCTTGACTCTAGTCTGGCATTGTAAGGAGACATGAGAGGTGTAGCATAAGTGGGAGATAGCAATATCGTCGGTGAAATACCACTACTTTCATCGTTTCTTTACTTACTCGATTGGGCGGAAAGCGTGCGTCGAGAACTTTCGTTCCGACTGTCACGGTTTTCTAGAGCCAAGCGTGTAAGAGTGGTGTGAGGCTTCGCGCCGATCGCCAACTATACTCTAGCGTGATCCGATTCGAGGAAATTGCTAGGCGGGGAGTTTGACTGGGGCGGTGCATCTGTCAAATAATAACGCAGGTGTCCTAAGGCCAGCTCAGCGAGGACAGAAACCTCGCGTAGAGCAAAAGGGCAAATGCTGGCTTGATCCCGTTGTTCAGTGTGCACAGGGACTGCGAAAGCATGGCCTATCGATTATTTTGGCTTGAAGAGTTTTCAGCAAGAGGTGTCAGAAAAGTTACCACAGGGATAACTGGCTTGTGGCAGCCAAGCGTTTATAGCGACGTTGCTTTTTGATCTTTCGATGTCGGCTCTTCCTATCATTGCGAAGCAGAATTCGCCAAGCGTTGGATTGTTCACCCACAAATAGGGAACGTGAGCTGGGTTTAGACAGTCGTGAGACAGGTTAGTTTTACCCTACTGATGAATCGTCGTTGCGATAGTAATCCTGCTCAGTACGAGAGGAACCGCAGGTTCGGACATTTGGTTCACACACTCGGTCGAGCGGCCGGTGGTGCGAAGCTACCATCCGTGGGATCATGCCTGAACGCCTCTAAGGCCGTATCCTTTCTAGACAAAGTAAGCAACGATATCTCTAAGAGTCTCGTGAGTCGAAAGGCTCAATACAATGTGATTTATTAGGTATTCGGCACACGCCGTTCATCGCACGAGCCGAATGAGGCGCTGGACAGGGGCGATATCCGTCCGTTATATCTGTCTTGCCTATAGCGGTCGATCATGGGTCACTAGTTCGATGTAGAGACTCGGAATCGTTTGTAAACGACTTAGGTACCTGGCGGGGTGTTGTACTCGGCAGAGCAGTTACCACGCTGCGATCCGTTGAGACTCAGCCCTTGGCTTGGGGATTCGTCATGTTGGCTTGACGTCACCCCACGCTATTAGAGCATAAGCCTTAAGCCGTCGCATTGCAGCATGCCACAATCAGTAGGCTTGACAGTCGAAAACTTGTACATGCTGTACATGTGTACATGTTCTTCGGTATCTACCTAGCTATTTTGTACAACGTGCGTGAGTCAGCACGTAAATCAAAACTTATCGACAAATTCCAATACTAGAAATATTCATTATTTCTTTCAATAACCATAATGTCAAGAGAATAAATATAAATATTTTGTAAGTTTACGAAATATATGTTTTTAAGAGAAACTTTTCATAATTTTTTAATATAAATATATGATATAATTCATTAAATTCTAAATAGGGAGAATGTTTTTTGCTAAATTTCTTGGAAATGCGTACAAGTTGCTAATAAGCAAAGTACGTATAAGTTATCTACAATGCAAAATGCGTGCAAGTTGTCAATTTGCAGAATGCGTGCAAGTTGTCAATTTGCAGAATACGTGTAAGTTGTCAATGTGCAAAATACATGCAAGTTGCTATTTTTATTTAATTTTTGTAATATACTCTAAATAATTAGTAACTTCCAACCTATAAATATTTCGTTTCTTTTATAATAAAATATTCAGTATATTTATTTCCTTTTTAACAAAATATTCAGTATTTATATATAATTTCAAACTACATCAAGTAAACTTTTAGGGGACATTAGCTAGTAAGCCTAACCTAGAATCTTGCATCGAAACAGGTTAAAAACATTTTCCGGCTTTTTGAAATCAGTAACTTACGGATACCTCAAACTACATCAAGTAAACTTTTAGGGGACATTAGCGAGTAAGCCTAACCTAGAATCTTGCATCGAAACAGGTTAAAAACATTTTTCCGGCTTTTTGAAATCAGTAACTTACGGATACCTCAGACTACATCAAGTAAACTTTTAGGGGACATTAGCGAGTAAGCCTAACCTAGAATCTGGCATCGAAACAGGTTAAAAACATTTTCCGGCTTTTTGAAATCAGTAACTTACGGATACCTCAGACTACATAAAGTAAACTTTTAGGGGACATTAGCGAGTAAGCCTAACCTAGAAAATTGCATCGAAACAGGTTAAAAACATTTTCCGGCTTTTTGAAATCAGTAACTTACGGATACCTCAGACTACATCAAGTAAACTTTCAGGAGACATTAGCGAGTAAGCCTAACCTAGAATCTTGCATCGAAACAGGTCAAACTACTTTTGTAGAAAAATATTGTTTTTGGGTTTTTAGGAATGACATATATTTATTCTATTATTTATTTACACGACATGGTTTAAATACAACATTTTGATTTCTTTAAGTTATATTTTTATTTAAAAGAAAATTTCTTACATTTAGCTAATACAATTTAAATAAATTAATATCTGAAATCTTGCTTGCTTTCCAGTCGAGGATGCTTTTCACGAGATAGTAGTGTCGCTGTCATAACACCTTCGCGATTTTGCTCCAATACGCGTTTTGATACATTAGCCAGTAATTGAACATGTCTCTCAGTTCCCTGAATGTGGACCGGAATTTTAGGGTCACTCCATGGACACTCATTGCTCATGGTTCGGATATATTTGAATAATCATCCATATCTATCATATTAGTATAGTCGGTGCATTCAAAATTTATTTCGGGTGTTTTGTAATCTCTCAATTGCGTCAGGTCTTCCACATTATTACGGTAATATAAGATTTTAAGATAAGCTGAATCTCGTATTTCCTTTTTATTATCAAACAACATTGCTAATAAAATATTTTCCGAGTGAGCATAGTATGCGTTTTCTTTAGCAACATTGTTCACAATTTGTCTTAAATTCGAGTCTAAATATTGCGTCCAGCTAATAAATTTATAAAATAATATACTACCATATACCACAGAGTTGTAATATTTAATGTTAAAGTACATTGAAATATATACTTTCATTACGTAGTTTGCCAAAATTTTCAAATTTTTGGATGGCTTATTAGTAGTTACATATAACCGAAGTAACCTACTAGCCTTCGTGAGCCAACGGGAATGTGCTATTGGCCCTGGTTTCATGTTAGCTAAGTCTGTCGATACTTCTCCAGAAGCAACTGCTTTAGCTATTTTTATTAAATAACTTGAGTCAGTTGTCGATTCAGCAGGACTTATATCAGCCAAATTTTCAAGTGGGATTGTTTTAAAGTCTTTTACCGGCTGGAAGTATATAGGAAAAAATAAATTATATTGAATTTGAACATAGGGTATTAAAAATAGTAAATATGTTATAAGTCACCGGTATATTTTTGCATATTTCAATTTGTTTGCTTAATATTCCAGTTTTTGTTCGTGGTCCAGTGGTCAATGATTTTTCCAAATAGTTAAATAAATGGCGAAGTGGAAGTTCGTTAAAGTGGAGAAGACACACAAACCAATGCAGTGGCCTGTTTAACTGAATTTCAAATCGACGTAAAATCCCATTTTTTACGCCTGTATTTGCTGGTTCACCATCGCAACATATGCCTGTCAAAGAATCGAGAGCTATTCCTTTATCGGCGAAAAACTCGTTCAATTTGATTACTTTACTTTCCAAATCTTCATTTTCCAATTTTGTGTAACCCAACAATTGGCAATTCGGTTCCTTTAAAATAACTAAATGCGCTTCTTTAATCATTCGTGGGTGAAACTTCTTATCGATTTTTTCCATGGTAATAGAATCATTTTTTCGGCCGTCGAATGAAAATGCTATTAATTCAGAAGAATCATATTGCTTGTGTAGAGCTTGCCTATTTTTCTGCCTCTCACGAACGCTTTTATTTTTATCCATAATGACAGGATTGCCCCAATCATCCGTTATGCCCAGGTCACGCAGGATTGCCGTCACCACGCCAGAACCAACTCTATCAGAAATTGCAAATCTGTCGCACATTAAGGCATAGCTTGGAGCCTTATATCTTCGACTATATGGACCACGTTTTATATGAGAAGTATTTTGTGAACTTTCCGAACTGTTTTTATAATCAAAATCAACATCTGGAGTATATGTCCCACCTGGAGTAATATTGCTAGTTATTGTAGATTCTGATACTTTATCTTCAATTTTTATAATATATTCTGGTATCGTAGATTTCTTCTCATTATGTTGATCCATCATAAATGCTTTTAAATGTTCTGGAATCAGTCCGCAGGAACACAGCATTCTTCGCAAATCGCATTTGCATTTTCCAATATAAAATAATTCTTTCGTGGATTCTACAAACTCCTGAAATGATGCTTGGGTAGACTTGCTTTTATTTGTACTTTTATATTTATCAATCAATCGGTTCAATTTTCTAGCGATACTTCGTTTCTCCATAATTGGAATATCAATTTTTTCCCACGTCTGAATCAATTTCGTTACCACATTTGGAGTAAATGTTTTATATGAAAACATTTTATTTTGTTTTTTTGAGTTTTCCGCCAAATAAAAATAATACCTGATAACTTCCATAATTGTCGGAAGATTCACTCCTGTAAATTCTTCTGCTGGTCCAAATGTAATTTGATCATGCGAGGGCAAATGATTCAAATTACTGGCACTTGCGCCTGAATTTAAATAAGAACTCGCCATTGATACTTGACGCCCTAGTGACGAACTGAATGAACATTTATGCGGAATTGTCACATTAATATACTATTTTCGAAATTTCTAGAATTACATCCTAGAATTAATTGTATAATAAAAAAATACTAGCGCACTCTGATGGAAATAAATAACAACAAACTAAACCCGATTTAAAAACCCCCGCACATAATCTTAATAAAAATAAAATTCACAATTTGAATTATTCACATGCCTAAATTAATACATTTACTTATTAAAAACAGTATTTTATTGAAAATTTCGCTGGCTAAAAAGTTATTTGCGATATATGGTTTTGCAGTCAAAATTCATTTAAATAACACATATATTTCATATAAAAAGGTGCCCATATCGCATAATTTTACTTCTATAATGAATTGGCCCTCCCTAATATATATATATATATATATATATATATATATATATATATATATATATATATATATATTTTTTATATAATTTTGATGTTGAAATATGTGATATTCAGTTTTCAGGGCAATACATCAATTAAAAAATTTGTATGACTTTAAAACATTTTTATTTATTCCATACGTTTCGACACATTGTTTTGTGTCATCTTCAGTGGACTCTAGATTGAAAGAACAGATAGAAACTATTAAATAAAACTAATATAAAAGAAGTGATATGGTATGAACTTACATGTAATTGAATTAATCCTAATTATTTCATATTATAAATGTTCACAATGCACAATCCTAATTATTTCATATTATAAATGTTCACAGTGCACTAAAAAACCAATCCTTGTCATTTTAAGTTGAACAATATATAAATTTTTGACTGAGATTTTTATGAATTTGTGAAGTACATCACGCCGTACATTTCTGTGCTCCGATGTACGGGTGACTACTGAATGTACGTCAATGTGCGAACCACATGTTGAGGGCTAAGGTACAAGGCAAACGAACTGACCAAAGAATTTAAGATTTGACAACGCGAGAGGGTACATATAGTGAAATATAAAAACATGACAATTGTGAGGGTGGACATAATTAGTAAAATTGAGATCAAAATTAAAAGAAAAAGAAAAAGAAAAATTGGCATTAAAATTAATATAATTAAACGTCGATCATGATAGGTAACTATTTTAAAGGTATGAATTTCGAGACATTGTTTAAGACTACTTGGTAATTCTCGCACAGTGAGGAAGTATCCAATCTTTTGTTTAAACTATTTTTGTAAAGGTGTATCAGACAAGATTCTGAAAAGCGTCTCTGAGATGTATTCGATTCGTGATATAAAATTGTGGCCACATCAAAATTGAAAATATGATTGAAACTTTGTATGTGGTCAGTTATCATTGTTTGATTTTGATTTTTATTTTTGGAATTGTTATAATGTTGTCTAAGACGTTTTTTTAGATGTTGTCCAGTTTCGCCAATATAAGTGGCCTCACAATTTGTACAGTCAATTTTATACACGATGTTAGAAATACGATCTAAACTTGTCGGTGATTTTAAGTTCGAAAATAAAAAGTTGAGAGTCTGATCAATATCGCAAACTAAATAGTGCAGTAAACGGAGAGGAAAAAAGGGTATAACCTCTGAATCTTTTTACTGTGCTCCGAATTGAATGAAATTTTGGAATTAGGTTCATCTTACCCTCAAGTTCAAAAGTGAAAACAATTCGGGTTGCGCCATCACCCCCCGGGGGGATGACCCCCCTTCTCAATTGTGTAATTACATTTTCTCAAAATAACATCGGAAATCGATAGAAGAACCAATTATAAGATAAAAATGCCTTTTATAGTTTTTAAAAAAAACTAATACTTTTCAAGTTACTGGCCACTAAAGATTAATGTATTTCTGGCGTTTTTCTTCGTTCTTTTGCAAATATCTTCTAAAATATACATTTTAACGAAAATCATGTAATGCACAAAATAATGTCAATAAAAATCTTAATAAATCGGTATTACATAAAGTGTTCTAGGAAAAATATTGAAAGAGCAAAGTCGTTTTTTATTTCGTTCAAGATTTAATTGTTGTATTTAAAGCCATCTAGTGTCGAGGTTTTACATTTTATGCATTTCGGTGAAATTGGGTTTTATAGTGCTCAACATAAGCTTTAAAATGAGTGCTGTTACAAGTTTTTTGCGTGTAAAATGAGTGAGCTATCATGCAAATAAGAAGCATATACGAAGTTTTTTTCTTTTAAATCATGTGGTTTAATGAGCGCCATTTCCACTAGAATTAAAGTAATTCACATTCCATCTAGAATTCACTTCATTATAGACCCCTTGATGGATTCTAGCAGATTCACTACTTTAGTACAAACTATTTTCAGAAAACTCACGATTTTATAAAAAACTTTTTTTTCCAATTTTTTTTTAAAATCGAAGTTATTTTCATTATATCTCACAAAGAATAAAAGATACGTATAAAAGCATATAGATAAAAATCAAAAGGATCTTTCTGGCTTATTATTGTTTTTTGATATTTTTCTTTTACACAAATATTGACAGAGTTATGAATGTTTAAAGACTGCGCGGCCGCGCAAATTGGAAAAAAAAGTTTTTATAAAATCGTGAGTTTTCTGAAAATAGTTTGTACTAAAGTAGTGAATCTGCTAGAATCCATCAAGGGGTCTATAATGAAGTGAATTCTAGATGGAATGTGAATTACTTTAATTCTAGTGGAAATGGCGCTCATTAAACCACATGATTTAAAAGAAAAAAACTTCGTATATGCTTCTTATTTGCATGATAGCTCACTCATTTTACACGCAAAAAACTTGTAACAGCACTCATTTTAAAGCTTATATTGAGCACTATAAAACCCAATTTCACCGAAATGCATAAAATGTAAAACCTCGACACTAGATGGCTATAAATACAACAATTAAATCTTGAACGAAATAAAAAACGACTTTGCTCTTTCAAATCTTGCTTAATATTTTTCCTAGAACACTTTATGTAATACCGATTTATTAAGATTTTTATTGACATTATTTTGTGCATTACATGATTTTCGTTAAAATGTATATTTTAGGAGATATTTGTAAATAAACGAAGAAAAACGCCAGAAATACATTAATCTTTAGTGGCCAGTAACTTGAAAAGTATTAGTTTTTTTGAAAAACTATAGAAGACATTTTTATCTTATAATTGGTTCTTCTATCGATTTCCGATGTTATTTTGAAAAAAATGTGATTGCACAATTGAGAAGGGGGGTCATCCCCCCGGGGGGTGATGGCGCAACCCGAATTGTTTTCACTTTTGAACTTGAGGGTAAGATGAACCTAATTCCAAAATTTCATTCAATTCGGAGCACAGTAAAAAAATTCAGACCAAAAACGCTCCATTTACTGCACTAAAACGCAAATCCGCGAACTCAAATAGGAAAGAGATTTTTAATGTAAGGGAGACAAATAGTGCCAACAAACTTATTTTCTTCTTTTTTCTGGGACTCGAGGGAAAGATGATTATGTTTTGTGTTAAGGACGGAAAGTCTGTTGTTAATTACTGATTTTATAAGGTGTGGAGGATAGCAATTATTTAATAGGGTTCTGTGGATTAAAAATAGGTTAAAAGGCCAGAATTTTTTATCTGACAAGAGAATAGCATGATCAACTAAATTGATAATGGTACCGATTTTCATGTTAGTGGGATGATAAGAATGGAAATTGAGATATCTGCCAGACCACGTTGGTTTCTGGTACCAGTTAGTAATAATTTTATTATCTATAGTTTTTATGATATTTACATCTAAAAAGCTAATTGACCTATTGTGTTCTTTTTCGAAGGTAAAGGTTAGATGTTTATTAAAGGAGTTAAAATTTTTTAGTAAAGAATCAAAGTTATTTTTAGAAATGCAAGTAATTATATCATCAACGTATCTGTAGTAAATGAAAAATTCAACATTAGATAGCTTAAAAACATTTTTTTCAAGATGTTGTAAAGAGAGTTCAGCAAGAGCAGGTGAGATAGGCGATCCCATGGGGGTACCAAAAATTTGTGTACATGAATTGAATTCAAAATAAGTATTCGCGACAATGAATTTAATGGACTCTCGAAACCAATGGAGGGAAAGGGTGGTGTGGCAAGAAATCTCATCCCATCTATCTGTGATTGACTCTAAAATTAGTTCTAGTGGGACATTTGTGAAAAGAGAAACTACGTCTAGGCTTTTTAAGAAGGAGTTGTTGGGCAATTGTGTATTACGTATTTTGTTGACAAATTCGAAGGAATTTTTAATAAAGAAAGGAGAATTAACTGCAACTATGGAGAGGGGTTTGCTCAGAAATTTGGAAAATTTATTTAGTGGTGAATTCAAATCTGCAACTATAGGTCTAAAAGGTACATTGGTTTTGTGGATTTTTGGGAGACCATATAATTTTGGGTTGTTAGGATGTAGGTTTTTTAACGACAAAGACAAGTCTTGTGGGATTTGTTTAGTAGAAACTAAATTATTAATGAATTTGTGGAACGGTTAATTCGATCTGTAGGATCGCTATTGATAGGACTGTAAACGTTAGTGTCATTAACTAGACTAGTGATTTTTTCTAAGTAGGTAGTTTTGTCGAGAATTACTGTGACATTTCCTTTATCTGCTCTGGTTACTAAAATATTCGGATTATCTTTGAGAAAGTTTTTACAAAGTTTTATGTCTCTTAAAATATCTTTGTAATCAACAATTTTTTTGGAGTTAAAGGATTTGATGTAGGAGAGAAAATTTTTGCAGAAATGGGAACGAATGTTAGATTTTACTTCAGGATTTTTGATATTATGAAGGCCAGCTTCTAGTCTGCTTAAAACTTTAATAAAATTTAAATTGTGGCAATTATTGGGGATAGCAAAGTTGGGACCTAGTGCAAAAATGTAAAGTAATCTATCTGGAATTGTGACGCTGGAAAGATTTTTTAGCCATTTGTTAATTAGTGTACTATTTAAAACTATTTTTGAACGGTTGCGTTTAGCCTGCAATAATTTATCGAATTTAATTTTATAAGAATTTTTTAATTTAATGAAAAATTTGTTGTTACGAGTCGATTCGTATTCAGAAAAGCTTTGCAGAATCTCCGCTTCGACAGTATGAGTGAGCCAAGAGTACGTTTTATCAATAGCTAGTTTCAAATTATTGACATTGCAGATACAATTCTTGATTTCAATGGATAACATGTGGAGGCTTAATGATGAAAATTTGTTTTTTAGCGAACTATGTAAGTGCGAAAATTTGTCTGTATTGAATTGATAGAACTTAGGAATTATACTTTCTTTTCTGCATCTTATTAAGAAAATCTGTTTGTTAATGTTAGTTATTAATTTCGTATTCAGTTTAGTAATGTGTTTTAATTGTGAAAAAATGTAAAAACCGTAATGTTTTTTGATAAACGAGTAAAACGAATTATTTAGGGGGTAATTGTTTTGAGAATAATCAGTTCGTGCGGTTGAAAGTCGTTTGATTCATGATGTAAATAAAAGAAGAAACAGTAAATTAAAGTAAAGGTAAAAATGTAAAAAGGAAAACTAAAAGGGAAAAAGCAAGAATAGTGTACAAAATTATTATGAAAGTTATTACAATTTACTAAGAAACTTAGCTAAATATATAAAAAAAAATTATTATACACGTAATACAACAAAAATAATTAAATAGAACATTGGTAATTAAACTAAATTAATATTAATAAAATTTTGATGGAGTGCGTAGTAATGAGTTGGAGCAAAGTGTGATACAAAATGCCCTTTTTTCAGCCCAGGAATTTATATTAAATTTTTTATATAATTTTGATGTTGAAATATGTGATATTCAGTTTTCAGGGCAATACATCAATTAAAAAATTTGTATGACTTTAAAACATTTTTATTTATTCCATACGTTTCGACACATTGTTTTGTGTCATCTTCAGTGGACTCTAGATTGAAAGAACAGATAGAAATTATTAAATAAAACTAATATATAAGAAGTGATATGGTATGAACTTACATGTAATTGAATTAATCCTAATTATTTCATATTATAAATGTTCACAATGCACAATCCTAATTATTTCATATTATAAATGTTCACAATGCACAATCCTAATTATTTCATATTATAAATGTTCACAGTGCACTAAAAAACCAATCCTTGTCATTTTAAGTTGAACAATATATAAATTTTTGACTGAGATTTTATGAATTTGTGAAGTACATCACGCCGTACATTTCTGTGCTCCGATGTACGGGTGACTACTGAATGTACGTCAATGTGCGAACCACATGTTGAGGGCTAAGGTACAAGGCAAACGAACTGACCAAAGAATTTAAGATTTGACAACGCGAGAGGGTACATATAGTGAAATATAAAAACATGACAATTGTGAGGGTGGACATAATTAGTAAAATTGAGATCAAAATTAAAAGAAAAAGAAAAATTGGCAATAAAATTAATATAATTAAACGTCGATCATGATAGGTAACTATTTTAAAGGTATGAATTTCGAGACATTGTTTAAGACTACTTGGTAATTCTCGCACAGTGAGGAAGTATCCAATCTTTTGTTTAAACTATTTTTGTAAAGGTGTATCAGACAAGATTCTGAAAAGCGTCTCTGAGATGTATTCGATTCGTGATATAAAATTGTGGCCACATCAAAATTGAAAATATGATTGAAACTTTGTATGTGGTCAGTTATCATTGTTTGATTTTGATTTTTATTTTTGGAATTGTTATAATGTTGTCTAAGACGTTTTTTTAGATGTTGTCCAGTTTCGCCAATATAAGTGGCTTCACAATTTGTACAGTCAATTTTATACACGATGTTAGAAATACAATCTAAACTTGTCGGTGATTTTAAGTTCGAAAATAAAAGTTGAGAGTCTGATCAATATTGCAAACTAAACGCAAATCCGCGAATTCAAATAGTTTTTTCCAAATAGGAAAGAGATTTTTAATGTAAGGGAGACAAATAGTGCCAACAAACTTATTTTCTTCTTTTTTCTGGGACTCGAGGGAAAGATGATTATGTTTTGTGTTAAGGACGGAAAGTCTGTTGTTAATTACTAATTTATAAGGTGTGGAGGATAGCAATTATTTAATAGGGTTCTGTGGATTAGAGATAGGTTAAAAGGCCAAAATTTTTTATCTGACAAGAGAATAGCATGATCAACTAAATTGATAATGGTACCGATTTTCATGTTAGTGGGATGATAAGAATGGAATTGAGATATCTGCCAGACCACGTTGGTTTCTGGTACCAGTTAGTAATAATTTTATTATCTGTAGTTTTTATGATATTTACATCTAAAAAGCTAATTGACCTATTGTGTTCTTTTTCGAAGGTAAAGGTTAGGTGTTTATTAAAGGAGTTAAAAATTTTTAGTAAAGAATCAAAGTTATTTTTAGGAATGCAAGTAATTATATCATCAACGTATCTGTAGTAAAGGAAAAATTCAACATTAGATAGCTTAAAAACATTTTTTTCAAGATGTTGTAAAGAGAGTTCAGCAAGAGCAGGTGAGATAGGCGATCCCATGGGGTACCAAAAATTTGTGTATAAAATTGTGAATTGAATTCAAAATAAGTATTCGCGACTATGAATTTAATGAACTCTCGAAACCAATGGAGGGAAAGGGTGGTGTGGCAAGAAATCTCATCCCATCTATCTGTGATTGACTCTAAAATTAGTTCTAGTGGGACATTTGTGAAAAGAGAAACTACGTCTAGGCTTATTAAGAGGGAGTTGTTGGGCAAATGTGTATTACGTATTTTGTTGACAAATTCGAAGGAATTTTTAATAAAGAAAGGAGAATTAACTGCAACTATGGAGAGGGGTTTGCTCAGAAATTTGGAAAATTTATTTAGTGGTGAATTCAAATCTGCAACTATAGGTCTAAAAGGTACATTGGTTTTGTGGATTTTTGGGAGACCATATAATTTTGGGTTGTTAGGATGTAGGTTTTTTAACGACAAAGACAAGTCTTGTGGGATTTGTTTAGTAGAAACTAAATTATTAATGAATTTGTGGAACGTGCGGTTAATTTGATCTGTAGGATCGCTATTGATAGGACTGTAAACGTTAGTGTCATTAACTAGACTAGTGATTTTTTCTAAGTAGGTAGTTTTGTCGAGAATTACTGTGACATTTCCTTTATCTGCTCTGGTTACTAAAATATTCGGATTATCTTTGAGAAAGTTTTTACAAAGTTTTATGTCTCTTAAAATATCTTTGTAATCAACAATTTTTTTGGAGTTAATGGACTTGATGTAGGAGAGAAAATTTTTGCAGAAATGGGAACGAATGTTAGATTTTACTTCAGGATTTTTGATATTATGAAGGCCAGCTTCTAGTCTGCTTAAAACTTTAATAAAATTTAAATTGTGGCAATTATTGGGGATAGCAAAGTTGGGACCTAGTGCAAAAATGTAAAGTAATCTATCTGGAATTGTGGAATTATTCTTTTTATAAAAAAAGAAATTACTGACAGTTAGTGCTTGTCTATAATTATTAATTTTTACAAGTTATATTAATATGTGTTAGTGATAATATAAATAATTCAAAACCACTAAAGATGACGTAGAATTTTACGTCGAAACGTATGGAAATATAAAGATGT
Source organism: Ctenocephalides felis (assembly GCF_003426905.1). Taxonomy (NCBI): domain Eukaryota; kingdom Metazoa; phylum Arthropoda; class Insecta; order Siphonaptera; family Pulicidae; genus Ctenocephalides; species Ctenocephalides felis. The sequence continues at coordinate 18,363 of NW_020538308.1, forward strand.
TTTGAAAAAAATCTTTACTTCACTCTCTTTTTTACTTGATGTTACGCCCTCCAAGAAATCAATCATATATATATATATAATATATATATATATATATATATATATATATATATTATATATATATTGTTACGAATTCTTTTAATTCTTTCATTTATAATCCTTATTTTATTGTTAGTTAGTTAAACTCACTGTTACCTTTTATCGCGTACTGCTGAAAGATTATTTAAATTTACAACTACAAGTAATGAGAGGCGTTTGTTCGTAACTTAACTAAACAATATTCTATATTTATATATTTACATACTTATTCTCTACTTAATCAATCTGAACTCTACAACTTAAATCTAAACTTATCTCTGTACCCACGGCGCAACCAGTGTCCATCACATGTCCATACATCGGGATCCCGATTCGCATCACACTAATCACATTTCATAATTACACCAAGTCTATCTTCGGTTTGGGGCAGCTTCCGATACGCTGCCCCCCATAACATTATTTTAACTTACATTATCACCAACATTAATTTGATAAAACATTGCGCGCACTGCACCGCGCTCATCCCTTCGACTTATACTTAAGAACGGTATCTTTCGTCCCGACACCCCTGAGGGCCTACGACCGACTCTTTTGACTGTTAAATGCAGACAACCACCCTCAGCCTGCGGACACATTCCTCATCAGGGACTTGGTTTACACGCATAGGGAGAGGGGTAGTAATGTGTTATTTTACATCCGTGTGTGGGTCCTCACCCACACATTCGTAACACTACCCCACCTCCTCTAAAGATCGCCCTCGATCTTTCAAAACTCCATCCATGGTGCTGCTCCAGCTTTCTTTGCTCCGGAACCTAGGTGGCGCACTCCAATATCAGTCTGCTCCCCGGATGAAACATCGATGGCGCATTCCCACTTGTCCGATCTGCGGTCTGCTCTTCTCCCGTAGGCTCAGACTTTCCTAAATCCGGCATAGCATCTGCACAGGCGTCGACCTCTAGCACCCTGATACACAATTCGGGTCGCGATGTTTCAGTAATGTAGTTGTACACGCGTTCAATTTTTTTTTCATGCACTATTACACAAAATTACTTCACAACAGATTTCAACCTAAAGTAAGATTACATTAACAGTTTAGTGTATTTGTCCAAAAAGTGTCATAACAAACAAAAAAAACATCACTTAGTCCACTTTACTTATTCACTGTTTGTTAACACTTTGATCTAACCTTATTGCTTTATTACTACCTACATAAAGTACATTCAAATATAATAACAAAATCGATCAAAGTTAATTAAACATATCAAATTTAATAAAACAAATATTCGAACTTATCAAGTATTGAAAATTATCAAACATTATAAAAGTAAATAACGTAAAAACTCTCAGACAATGAACATAAACTTATCTACACTTAGCATTTACTTCTATAAAATTTAAAAAAAATAACACTATCTCATAATATTTTTATCAACAGATTTTTTAATCTATTCTAACAATAGATTCTAAAACTTAAAATAATGACATTATAACTACAACAAATTTACATTTAACATAAATATTTGACTTGTGTAAAACATAAACGCATTTGTTTCTTTAACAACCTAAACCTAGTTACATACTTATTAACGACAATGTTTACTTAACAATGTAAAAACAGAAAGCACACAGACAAAAGTAAAGTATTGCAAGAGTAAGGCTAAGAGCGAGAATAAGAACAATAAAACTTAAAATTAAACACAAGTAATTAAAATCCTCTACATATTATTTTAAAATTCGAAAACTGCTGACTGTTTTGAATTCGGCGGTCCCAACTTTATTAAACGCAAACATAAACCTAATTTTACTTTTATCTTAGTCTAACTATTCCCATCACTATTAAACCGTGTACAGCAAGTGCGCTTCTCAATATAAAAACAAGAAGTGAGTCGTCGGAATGCTTGTTTCCCCGGTGTTCCTAGGCTCCAAACGGTGCTAGATGCCCATAGCACCTTGCCTATCCAATAAAAGACCTGAAGCAGCATCGCGCCCGCTTATAATTTCAGAAGGAAGTTACCATCAGCAATAAAAACCAAACAACACACAACGTCGCGCGACGCTTACTGATGGCGGAAGTTTTTGAGCAGGCATCGGGAGCGGATATCTGCTCCAAAACCTCACATTAGCGGCGGTACAATGTGGTAAAAAGTACCGGCTCTAGCGTGAAATCCACAAAATTTCACTAAAATACATATAACATAATCAACAACCAAAGCTTCCAAATGGAAAGCGTGATAGCAATCAGCTTGTATGTGATGTATCACGCTTCAACGGTCTCACTCAGAGTACCAGAACCCTCGCTGGGGGTGCTCCCACAGCCCAAATCCTTATCCCCATGTTGTGAGATCAAAATCAAATACATAATCAATAACCATAACAACAACAAAACACCAGCCCGGGCGATCTTTCCCCAAAACCGTAAAATCCCAAATTTTCCCAAAAATCGCAAAACCCCTTTCTATCCTCAATTTACTCTTTCTAAACACCCCGAGTGTAACCCACATACATTATATCAAACACAAAACAACAATCAATTAAAATTTACATTCACTCAAATCTTGCATTAAAACCTAAAACATTTTCATTTAAAACGAGGGAAAACCCAAAATACACTTATCTCTTATACTTAGCTGGCCAGCTGACATTCATGAAAATATGCATACTCACACAATTTCTCAATTCCCGACTGAACTAAACAATCACTTTCACAATCACATCCAAGTAATAAGAAATACAATTAATCATTGCCCCAATCACCTATTAACACCAATTTTCTCTTTTCGCGTCGTATTCTCTCATACGCGAATTATTTCCTTTAATTCCTTGAATCCCTCACAAGGACATCTTTTTTTTTTCTCAACATCTTTTTCCCCAATATCATTTTATCCCAACATTATTCTCAACGGTTATAAAGTATCGCCCAGTGCTCTGTGAGTGATGGAAAAGAAACACCAAAGTACAAACCAATGCCTCTGCACTTGCTGTTAAACCGTCCTATTCTGTCTCTATCTTCTAGTTATTCATAACATTCTTTACTCAAAATCCTATTTGTAATTTTCTTCTTTTTCTTCATTTTAAGCATACTCCTTTTATGACACTATGATCTAAAATCTAAATTATTAATTTCCTATTTATAAAACTGCATTTTCCTATCTCTAACCACAATATATTCTTAATATAATTCGTCTGATCGCCTGCATTGCAAAAACCAATTTATAAATGTTATTTTTTTCTAAGATTACTTCACTTAATCGAAGAGAAACTGTTGTAATAAATGGACACGATAATTAATAAAAACAACAACAACAAAATAAACTCATACGCATTGTTATTTAAAATTATAGCAATATGCTAATTATCAAATTATTCAATAGTACTTAAACTATGAGCTATTCTGTAACTCACTTTTTTTTTATTTTATTTTGTAATCCATCTCGCTCATACAATTTGCTACTTATGCATTTAATACCTTTTTTTTGACCTATATTTTTTTACTATTCTATCTTATCTATTCTTATTACTATTCTTAACTCTATTAATTGTATAAAAAGAAAAAAAAAGTCTATCTCAAATAATTCATTTTAATTATAATAAATAGCAGAAAAAGAAAAAACAAAGTCTATAAACAAGTAATTTCTTTTATATAATAAATCTCGCAAAAGACAAAGAAACAATAGGTGTAATAAATAATAATTATATCAAAACTAACCTACTGTTATTATAAAACATTTGTAAACCGAATCGAGCATTGAGTTTAAAAAAAAAGAACAATTATTAAATAATCTCACTACTTGACCTATGTGTTATACGGTAACTCGCCATTTTTTTTTTCTCGCTTTACTTTCACTTTGCAAACTATCTCATTCCTAAATCCTAGCGACTTATGCATTCTTCGCTTTCGCTTATTTCATTTATTGCATCTAGTACCTCCCTCACGTCCTATACCTGCATCCCTGTGTCGTCGCTTCGCCTTCTAATAGCTACGCTTCTGACTACAACATTTGCTGACTTTCGATAGTTCTTTTTCATCTAATCTGTTCCCTTTTTACATGTATCTCACTATATATTTTTGTTTCGATTTTTCTTAACCAAATCTGATAAACTATAATTAATATCCACTTACTAATTTCTTATTTCTCTAAATCTGTATTCCTATCTGCCTTATCTATACTTAAATAAACATGTGACTGCCGTCTTGTTGCGCTAATGGAATAATTGCAAAATAACATAACCGGTTGAATGAAAGGGACGAGAAACCTATGATTTTTTAACTGAAGACAATAAAATTTATTCGACGTTTCCTTTATCCATCTTTTCTACCGCGAAAACTAAATATCAATCAATAAGTACTACACACAATCAATTCAACAATAATTCAAAAAAAAAAAATTAATAATAAAAACAGCATCAAAATATTTTTTAACAGTAACAACCATATAAAAAAAACTATCAAATATAAAAATTAAATTTCTAATGCCATTTCACTATTGGCAGTATGAGCCGTATCGACCTTGATGTCAGTGGGCTCGACTGATTACAATTAAATCGGAGTGGCTAAGTCCGCTCTAATTGAAAATCACCAAAGACACCCTGATCAATTCAAATGCATATCGAAAATCGGTGTCATCAAGAGCTTTCGCACTGAATTATATACAAGCTATCCAGGCGGTGGTGATCGACCTAACAAAAATATGCCACAATTCAAATCCCTGTAAGCCGTTGTTTTCGACGCATTCCCAAACAAATATTCGGCACCTCATATGCACGGAGGCGAATAACTCCGCAATTCTCAAAACTGCTCTAAATTTTGAGATAAAACAAATCATAATAAAAATACTCTAACGCAATAGCGCAAACAAAACTAAACTGAAAAAAGAAATTCGCTCGTATTTTACAAACAGCCACATGTATTCAAAAATGATTGTAAATCCCTGACTCAACGAAAAAAAAACATATATATACAAAGACATCTTCCCTAATTTTAAAATATTTTTTACATTACACTTAAAACTATCTACGCAACTCAAAAATCTAGTACTTAAACCAAAAAAAAAGCTTTTAGCCTGGCGTTGACATATAGGGACCATAAGTTCGCAACACGAGAACGATGTCTGGGCATTTTCGACCTCACATATACTTGCCACCCGCGTTGTGGCGTCTTAAAAACGTAGGGATGAAATGTTTACACAAAAAAAACATAAATATCATCTTGCTGCGTCACTTAAATGTCTATGATTTGAAATCGAATTCTACGAGAAAAGGACTTCAACGATATCTTACCCTTGCAATATGATATTTTAAAATAACTTTCTTTAAAATATTTACGACTATATATATAAAAAAAAAAACTCTACTCACAAGAGCGATTTCCATGAAACAACACTTAACTGTATAAGATAACTTAATGTATCTGGCAATCATCATAAATTTTATATAAAAAAAAACAAATTATTTTATGTATTGGTGTTTACGAAAATGATTATGAATAACAGAATACGCTAAACAATCCTAATAATGTTCGTAATAAAAAAGATTCTAAATCTGTATAGAACAACATTTTTCTATACACTAATTATAATAATTTCGAATTTAAAATTTATATTCTAATAATCTTAATTTAAAATGATGGTAATTATAATTAGCCTATAAAACGTATCTAATTGTACACGAACAAACGCCTTTCCCGAAAACCGAAATCAAACAAAACAACCCCGCGCGACCGAACAAAACAAACGTTAACGAACAAAAATACAAATACAATAAATGGATTCAGCATTTCAAAATTATTATAAACAACACTTCGACATCAATAAATTAAATTTTTAATAATCACTCGAACCACGTTCGCGCCAACACATTTTGCAAACTGCCTTTACAATCGCGCATTAAACACATCGTCAAACTCTATAACCGTCAACCTATACCATTTATAGACTCAAAATAACAACTAATTTTCAAAATTCTTTGCTTACGTACAGTTCTAAGTGTTCTAACAATCATTTGTACACTCAACTATAGTAACAAAAATAAACGTAAATTCCAACCAAATATATTCAATTAATCTATCGCGTAATTAAGAAATGCCGAATCTCTGTGAACAATCAAAAACCAAAATCGATGAATAAAAATAACCCGACACTACTGTAAACTTAAACAAAAGAAAAAATAACCGCGAATTAACTAACAATAAAATTATATTACCGAGATCGTAAGTACTACCGTCGATGGTGGACCAGAATGATTACCAAAATTATTTATGCTAATTTAATCATCTGATCGTTGAACCAACGAAAAGTAGTACCCGGCGCTAGTCCACCATTTGTTACGAATTCCTTTTAATTCTTTCATTTATAATCCTTATTTTATTGTTAGTTAGTTACTCACTGTTACCTTTTATCGCGTACTGCTGAAAGATTATTTAAATTTACAAGTACAAGTAATGAGAGGCGTTTGTTCGTAACTTAACTAAACAATATTCTATATTTATATATTTACATACTTATTCTCTACTTAATCAATCTGAACTCTACAACTTAAATCTAAACTTATCTCTGTACCCACGGCGCAACCAGTGTCCATCACATGTCCATACATCGGGATCCCGATTCGCATCACACTAATCACATTTCATAATTACACCAAGTCTATCTTCGATTTGGGGCAGCTTCCGATACGCTGCCCCCCATAACATTATTTTAACTTACATTATCACCAACATTAATTTGATAAAACATTGCGCGCACTGCACCGCGCTCATCCCTTCGACTTATACTTAAGAACGGTATCTTTCGTCCCGACACCCCTGAGGGCCTACGACCGACTCTTTTGACTGTTAAATGCAGACAACCACCCTCAGCTTGCGGACACATTCCTCATCAGGGACATGGTTTACACGCATAGGGAGAGGGGTAGTAATGTGTTATTTTACAACCGTGTGTGGGTCCTCACCCACACATTCGTAACAATATATATATATATAATATATATATATATATATATATATATATATATATATATACTAGCATACCCAGCCTTGCGTTGCAACGGCCCTTATTGAAATCCACCTGATTGAAATTTGAATCCGTTTGACAACCAGCATTTCAAACCTTTTGTTATATAAAATTCATATTAATCCAAAAATAAATAAAATCCGGATTGAAGTTTAAATATGATGGATCAATAATATTGATTAAAGTTTTTTTTAAACTTAAATAATAAATAAACTGAAATAATTAAACATTTGAATAAATGAGTACATTACAAAATGTATAAAGAATAACCAAGTGATTTTTATGAATTTGTTATATCTTATTTGGTATTACGTCCTATTTATTTTCAGCTAACATTTTAACATGTTCTACGATGCTTTATTTAGGAATGGTTTCACATACTATTGGGAAATTGCTATAAGCCTCTAATATTTTCTTTGAAAATTTTCCATAAATTTATGATTAGACACTCATTGATTTTTTATTTTAAATTTGTGATTACCTACAAAACACTTATAATATAAATTTCCGACTATAAATTCATATTCATACTAACCCTGAAACTAACATGGGTAAAGTTCTGAGGAATTCGAGTCCAAATCTATGTTTGATTTTTGGCATTTCGAAATTTATTATAATATGATATAATATTCAGTTTACTCTCATGATTTATATTAATTTTGTGATCTTTACCTGAATGAATAACTTGAGCAAATTAAATCTTAATCATAAATCAATTTATTCATAAATTTCCCGGAATATTATAGTTATATATATATTAACAAACGTCATTTTCGGCATTTGTTTTAAATTCGTAACCGCCCAAATTTATTTAAATTTAATAAATTTTATTATTCTGTATCTTAAATGTGATTTGTAATATAAGTTGGAATAATTAATGTATCTGTTCCCAAAATTTATTTAAATCTATAAACATTATATATTTCTATTATTTTGAATATAGCATTTTCCCTAATTTGGATATAACTGTTGGATATATTATAATATATCTGTTCCTTTTTCAATTAGTAAAAATAATATATTTTTAGAATTGTCAATTTCTTTCAGAAATCATAAATCGTTTTTTCTCAAAGTTTCCATAAATATTGACATTTGTCATTTTAGTGTTTTGTTTTTTTAGTAAATTTCTGTCAAAATTAATGGAAATCTTATTGAAGTCGTTAAAAATTCAATTTTTCTGAACTGTCAAAATTTTATTTATTATTATTATTAAATTTAATATGTCGTTTTTTTATTGTGATTTATAATGTTTTGAGGAAGTTTTGGTATCCGAACTAATTTCATAAGCAAATCAAATAAATATAAATTATAAATCTATTTATCTAATAATTTTTATAAATATTGACAAATGGCAATTCACGTTTTTTTTAATGTCAACTTTTATTTAAATTTATAAACATTAATTTTCAATTAGATTTAAAACTATAAACAGTTATTCTGAATATACCATTTCATCTAATTTGACTTTGAATTATATTTTTTTAACTGTCAATTTTTTTTTTCAAAAATCGTTGATCTTTTTTCTCAAATTTTCCATAAATTTTGACATTTGTCATTTTAGTGTTTTGTTTTTTTTTTGTCATTTTCTGTCAAAATTTTTTGAAATTTATAAAAATTATGTATTTATATTTTAAATTTACTTTTCAAAATTTCCTATAACCTAAGTTGGATATATATGCACACGATGAGCCAATAAAATTTAAAATCGGTCCTGTAGTTTGGGCGTCCATCGCGAACCAACATCGTGACACGAGATTTATATATACATAAAATATATCACTTCTCTAAAATTAAAATTACTATTTGTTTGCAGAAATTTTATTACGCATTACATACTATAAATAGCGGTGCTTGGCATCGTGCCTTAAGGCAAATTTCTGGAACTTCCCGTATAAAAAATTAAAATTAAAAAAAGAACTCTTTTTAAATCGATCCCCCTGCTTTTGCTGCGTAGAAACAAAATAAAGAAGCGCGTAAGCGTCATCTCGCAGAATAATGAATAAACAAATTTAATCAGTTTTCCGTTTTGTCAATACATGTAAATTTCTTTTAATAATATTGGACGTTCCATTTCTCAAAAACTAAATTATTATTTTTGGGACCTGCCTTAGCCAATAACTAATCAGCACGTCTCGCAATCAATAGGAATCGAATCATTCAAATAAAATTTAATTTTAATAAATTTAATACATAAAAGTTAATAATTTACAACAAAATTGGAGATATAAAAAAAGGTTTTTTAAATTCAATTTTTATCATTTTTCAAAAAAAATTAAAGCTCTTTATAAAATGTAATTTTCAGTACGGAAAGTTTCAGTGACTTGCCGTAATGCACAGTGCCATATTTCCCTAATTGAATTTTTTTCTGCGCTTTAAGCTTGGAAGTGCACAAATTCGTCATCTTAAAAGGGCTCGAGATCTGAAGAACATATTTTTCTTAAACTTTCAACTCTTTACGTATCTTTATTTTAGCCAAATTGCCAAATTTTGCATTGCAATCGTATTATGTTTTGTTAATTATATTTCTTGAAATAAGAAATGTTAAGAAAAACAAGTTAATTATATTGTATAGAATTTTTTCTCACTATCCAAATTTTGCCGCCCCCGAATATTTACCAAGATTATTTTATGACTTTTAACGGATTTTTCGAAGGTCTGTTTTTGGAAAATTACTACCATATGTGCTATTCGGCGTCTTCGTTGCTAAAGAATGGTTTCTCATTTCGTAAAAAAACCATAAATATTTTGCATGTTTTTTTCTAAATTTCTATTGTCAAGTCAAGTCCAGATTTGGGTTTCAGTCATTTATATTATTAAAACTAGTGATGTATCACATCGTGCTTTAAGCCGAATTGCTGAAACTTCCCGCACCAGAATTATATATTCGAGTGAAAAAACAGTAATCAATAACAATTGATCAATGATTTATAACAATTGTTTTATACCTTTTCAATAGATAATTATAATCACACTATATTTTATTGTCCATAAAATATACATAGAGGATCTTATCACTCAAATCACTTGAGAAACTTGACATTCATCATCAAATCGAGTACTCCGTTCTGTCAAAAACTGAATTACCGTTCTTGGCACTTTTTGCCCCAGTAGTAAAGTAAAGATATACAAAAATATTCATTTTCTATTTCTTTGCAATTAGTATAACTTACCTTGCGAATCAAAGTATGAATATAATGATATCATCTTTCAAACTAACTGTGATTTTTTTGTGTCCCCGTATCCATACCCATTATTAAGCAAGATTGTTTATTGTAATTTATTATGTATTATATATTATATATTTCAAAAAAAATAGATTAAATCACATTTTAATGATCTATATTTTTATTTACATGTGTTGTTAACACATATTACTTACAAATAAGCGGCAATAAGGATTTATCAACAAAATCACTATATTGTAATAGTTTATAGTTTATAGTTTATAGTTTGGTGAAAAGTCTCAGACATAAAGAAATTTCACCTCTAAACTCTTTATTGTACGTTACATAATCATGAACATTACCACTCAACTTCTGAGTGACTTTGAACATGGGTAACGCGTATTTAAGCTAAAATATGAAAAAAACAAAACAAAAAATTAAATATATATATATCGGAGATCATGAAACCGCAAGTGACGCGATCCGAGTTCATCCCAAGTCTGGAATGAAAAGAAAAAATTAGATATGTTCAGTTGAGACCAACTGAAACATTTTAGATAATTAATGCATGTTTTCAGAATATGATGCACAATTTAATATCTTCGTTTTGGGCACCGTTAGAAGATCAGGAATAATAAATGCAATGTCGATAGTTGATGATAGAAAATAGACTTGAATCAATCCTGTCCGTCAACGTGCGTCAAATTCAAATGTGGATCTGCAAAAAGGAAGAAGCGCAGTATCAAAAAAGAAATATACTAATAAATTAATTTGAATAAAAGATAATTTATATAGAAAGGGTTGGTAAAATTTATTAAATAATAAAATTTAGGGAAAAGATGACATGAATGAGAGGCAGATGATTACTAAATTATCATTGGCTAGCAAAGTATTGTTTAATATCAAAATTAACAAATTCTGAAATATCATAGAAATATTGAGCTTTTAAGAATTTTACTATAGTATTGTGGAATTTATGATTATTTAGTTTTCGTATGTGAAGTGGTAGTAAGTTAAAAAGTTGAATTCCAAATCCGTCAATTGAGTTAAAAGACGTTGCAAGTTTAAATACTGGTGCTTTAATAGTTAAGTTTCTTGTCTTATAATGAGAATTTGACATCGAAGACAAATTGAAACGTTCGGGATTATTTTTTATAAACGATAAAGTAATGAGCAAAAATATACTGGGAACGGTAAGGATTCCATGTAGAAATTAATATCGGTACAATATATTACCAATATTGGTTTTCTGTGGCCGTGATTACCTATATTGCACAAATATCGGCGAACGTCGGTTCTGTGATGATGTCAACTAATCGATCAGGCCAACGTCAGCAGATATTGAGGCAATAATCTCTATAAATGGCCTTTTCCAATATTGGTCTCAAACTAAAATAGAAATATTGATGCAATATTTTTTATCATCGGCTAATAAATATTGTCCTCAAATAAAAGAATAAATATTGATGCAATATTTTTTTATCATCGACTGATAAATATTGTCCTCAAACTAAAATAGAAATATTGATGCAATATTTTTCATCATCGGCTGATAAATATTGTCCTCAAAATAAAATAGAAATATTGATGCAATATTTTTTTATCATGGGCTGATAAATATTGTCCTCTAACTAAAATATAAATATTGATGCAATATTTTTTTATCATCGGCTAAAAAATGTTGTTCCCAAAGTGAAATATGAATATTGATGCAACATTTTTATCATAGGCTAAAAAATATTGTTCTCAAAGTGAAATATAAATATTGATCAATATTGATTGATATATTGATAATATATTGATGCAATATTTTTTATCATCAGCTGACAAATATTGTCCACAAATTGAAATAGAAATATTGATGCAATATTTTTTATCATCAGCTGACAAATATTGTCCACAAATTGAAATAGAAATATTGATTCAACATTTTTTATCATCAGGTACAAAATATTATCGTCAAATTGAAAAATAAATATTTATGCAAAAAATTTTATCATCGGGTACAAAATTTTTTTATCATAAGCTAATATTGTCCTCAAGATAAAAAATAAATATTGATGCAACATTTTTTTATAATTGACTATTAAATATTGTTTTAATGTTAATAATAAATATTGTTTCCCACAGTAGAGGTTTGTTTTCTTGGGAAAATCCACATTGTTAATTATATGTTTTGTCGAATTTTGTCATTCTGAATCAAATTAGCCCAAATTTAAAAAAAAAAATCTTAATTATTGTTATTATATTTAAAATAAAAAAACAAAAGTCTTGTCTGGGATCGAACCTGAGACTACGAGGCTAAGAGCCAGCAACGCTACCGCTTGGCCAACGATTCATTTCAACGATTTAAATATTTAACCATGTGATTTTTCACGAATATTCAATACTACAAGCTAAAAGGTTACAGATACGTAAAAAGTTTATTCGGACAAAAGATGTAGAATAAAATTACGAATAAAATGATATATAATTCAATATGTGTGTTCATATAATTATTTTCAGATTTTTCAATTTTTCTTGAATTTTAGCACTGTAACTCGCCCATAGGCCAAACCGTTTGAAATACAAAGTTGTGATATATGGAGAAAAAATTAAAAATTTTGAGACGATTCTAACAATGTATAATACTTTACATGGTTTATTTATGACAATATGAATTTGGAATTTTTTATTAAATTACAGGACTCTGACTAGCTTATTTTCCAAACGGTTTACAATACGAAGATTAGTTATATGAGAGAAAAACTAAGTATTATAAGACAAATTTAATAATATATAATAATATATATTGTGATTTCTTTACGAATTTATTAAATATCTTGAATTTAATAAAGCTATGAGTTTTCTACTTTTTGATACGGACGAATACGTTTCTAGTAAATTCGAAGATTGACGCGCATTAACACAACAAAATGGTTGATGCATAGAGAAGGCGGTAGCGTCACTTAGTGAAATGTATTTTTTGGTCGTTTGTAAATAATCAAATTATGTTTTAATTTAAAAAATAGTGATAATGTGTGTATGTGTGTAGGTTGTGTTATGAGCTATAAGTTGTAAATAAAATATAACAGTGAGAAGTGTTGTGTCGTGTCTCATGTTTAATTATATTTGTCTGAAGCTGAAATTTTCGAGAATATTTTCAACAAGATTTGCATGTCTTCAATAACATTTTTACACTAAGATTTTCCAATTTGATCAGGAGTTTAACAGCGTTGAGAAATCTGCCGTATATATTATGTGAAATATATTATAGACATCAAACATAACATAACCTAATTTCTGGCAAGGATTATTTTACGAGGCTATACTACCAGGTGAATGCATATAATACTTCTCAATAGGGAATGCAATACCGTTCAAAAATTTAATTACCGGTATTTCGATATTTTCGACTTTTAAAACCGGTAAACCGGTAAATTACCGGTAATAAGATTATTTTTAAAAAATGTAAACAAAATTGAAAGTTACTTATACGAATATAAAAAACAGACCTAATAAAGATAAAAAATAATAATAATAAAAACCAAAGAATAAAAGAACAATTGAACAACAAAACATTTATTTTTAATAATAATGTAACAAAATAATATAAAAATTAATAAAATATAATTACATGAATAAAAATGGTTTGTTATAATTACTTATGCGAACTAAAATAAGATTTTAAAAAACAAATATTATCTAACGTACCGTCGTCTAATCTCGATCTTATTTTGGTATTTATATGTTGAGCAGCTGAAAAAGCTCTTTCCGACTCCACGCTTGTTGGCGGTATTGTTAATAAATGTTCATATGCAAGTTTTAGATGTACCCCCCTAACACATTTTGCTACTTGTCCTTGTTTGGCAACTAAATAATAATGCCACACAGAATTCACCTCGTTTCCTTTCTTATGTTCTTGAAATATATTGGTTTCTGAATTCATACTTTTGATTAAAAAACAATTGTTTTAAAATTAATAATTTTCCACAAGCACGAAGAAAACAAACTTTCCTAAAATTACTTAAAACTTCACTTATTGGAAAAACACTCCGCACTGAATTAAAAAAATAGATTTTCAAATAATTAATTTAGTCAATTTATAATTTTGCACAAGCACAAATTTATCAAACTTCACTACAAAATTGTATCTACGCGATGAAAAATAACTTTGCACTGAACTACTAATTTCTATTCTAAAACAATTATTTCACTAAATTAATATAACTAAACAACTTTCGATCTCAATTTGTATCTACGTACTGACAAAACACTTTGCAATGAACAAATGGCTGTGGAGTTGTATTAGACGATATTTCAATTGGCACTCTAGTAACTTCCACAAAGAAAAATAATTCCCCGAATTAATGCCTAATATAGTAGTTCCCCGAATAAATTTAAATAAGTAAATACACTAAAAAAATAATGTTTCTCCGAGTTACTATATAACTAGTGCTAGAAGAGTCGAGACAAATTATCGATATCGAGTGCTGAAAAAATAATCGTTGCTAAAATAACAGTAACAAAAGTATTAATACTACTCAATATTGACTATTGAGTACTTTTTATCAAAATCAATATTTTACACAAGTTATTTTGATACTAAATTAATATACGAAACTTTATTTAAAACAATATAATGATCCTATACTATTCTCAAAATGCGACACTTTGTACGTGAAATATATTTAATTTTTTTTTTAAATTTTCAGGATTAAATTACAATCTGTTTTTTAATAAAAATACTTTCGATAATTATGATTAGCATGTATTAAGTTAGTATGTATTACCCACTAGTAAGCCCATGTCACTTTAAAAATCCGTTACATTTTTATATAAGATAAAATAACATCATTATTGATTAGTCCGTTCTATTTATTGAAATACGATATGAAGCCCTTTGAAAAGTAATAAATATTCAGTTTAATGACGAGTCGAGAAAATATTTTGAGACATGTTTATATAACACAACAGCGTGAAGTGACATTTCTTGTCAGCGATCATGGGATTTAAAACATGTACATATGTAACATGTATCCACAAGCGCCATGTAAAAATATCGAAAATACCGGTATTTTTAAGTTATTTACCGGTAAAAATACCGTCGAAAAATTAAGCGGTTTACCGGTAATTCGGTATACCGGTAAACCGGTATTGCATTCCCTAGTCAAGACCCACCTGTCGTTCAAGATGGAACCGCCGCACAAGTGCTTTCCGGACCTTTGCAGGGAAACCTGCCAGGGAAATTGGTGAGGCTTGGCAGTCTGGCCACCAACTACACGAGGAAAACCTTCGGGAAAGCCAATCCAATCGATTTCTAAGAAAAAGTTTAAAGTATAGATGAGAGAATTCATGAAAAATATAAAAATACATAACAATACAAAATATAAAGATAGAAAAACTCGATAATATTAAATCGCCTAATTTTGATCCATAATCATCAAATAATAATAAAAATGTTTTTTATAATTTATTAATTTATAATCAACTTTCCGTAGAGTAAGTTATAGTATTCGCAAAAAAACCGAAAATAAAAATTCTTATATATCTTTGCGTTTCAAAAAATTATGAATATTTTGGCGCGATAGTTTGATCTATCAAAAATGTTCAAACGTTTCAAACAATTTCAAAATGTAAAAAAATGTCAGATTCCTTGAAAAAAAAACTAAGTTTTAAGAAGTTATCAAAATTCTCAAAAATCTTATTTTTTTAAACATTTCGTAAAATTTTAACAAATTTAATTTTTGGTACGGTAAGTTCCAGCAATTTCCCTTGAGACACGATGCCATGCACTACTAGTTAAATTTTGTTTATCATATTACAATTTCAAAATATTATTTCACAAACTTCACATAAAACACATTGATGGACAAACTAAAAATTATTATTATTCAAAAACTTGCCGTTCGTTGGTGCAGCAGCAGCAGCTGCGATGATCAAAGTAAAAACGTAAAGTTTCATATTTGTTATTAATTGTAGTAAGTAATTGTGGTATATGAGAAAAGTGGGCACATTCTCCTATTTATATAAAATGAAGTACCAATAATGAATCACTTATCTACTATATTATGCGTTTCAATCATTTTTAGACTCAGACTTATCTACAATTAAATTGCACACCGCAAAGACAAAGAATATACATTGTTTACATATTACCCGACATTATATGAATCATAATAATAATCTTATTTTTGAGCAGCATAAATAAGATTAATAGTACAAATTTTTATAAACAATATATTCTTCAAAATATATTCCTCATATTCGTAATGAAATATATTTCTCATTTTATAACGATACAATATTACTTTTTTATTGTTTGAACAGCAATCAGAACTCTTATATGTTCTATAAGCTGTTGGTTAAAACTTATGACTACTTATTTCATGGGCGGCAATCCATCGATTTACCACTCTTTAATGTGTGGGATATTTTTGATATTAGCTCTTACGTCTAATAGTTAACATATGATTGGATGTTGCAGCTATATCCACGAAGGACGATTCCCACTTGGAATTATACAATATTACTTTAAAAGCGAACTTTGAACAGTTTTTCATAAATTCGTCAATTATAATAACTAGTTATTTATGAAATAACTAACGGAATAATTGTTGTTATATATCCTAAATTATCTTTTAAAAACTTGGTTGCCAATTATATTACAGTTAACAATAATCGACAAATGGTACAAAGTTGTTTGTTCGTTTTTAACAATATATGCATTCAGTTAAAAATATTGGCATTCCCGTGACTAATTATTGTGTGAGCTAATAAATTCGCTATCAGATGCTCCAATTCGACATGTGTTTTGAACATCCTGATATCAAGCAGTAGTGATATCAAAATATAGACAGAAATAATAAAATACAAATAAAGTAAAAATAGCCCTTCCGACGTTAATAAAAATACATAACATGCAGTTATAAATTCATCAAATAGAGGCAAGCCAAAGCCGCGTAGTTATATTAAAACATAAATTTACAACAGCTTCTAAAATTTTACAATTTACTTCATAATCCATCTTTTTTCTAAAAAAAACATTATTCAAAATTTCTTACAGAAATAAATTCTAATATTGTAAGAAATAAAAAAGTTTATTTTCTCAGTATAGGTATATCTACAATCTATTCAATGTTTTAATAATTGATTTTAATACAGATAAAAATCGTATTCGCTATAAATTTGAATATAAATTATATTATTTTTTTCAAATCAAAATATTTTTCGAATACATTGTTGACTAATCAAAATATTAGAGTAGACGGTCCAGACGAAGCGCAAGTCAGTATCTAATCATTTGTCTGGTGAAGATACGATCTCACGCATGAATCAAAATTTACACGATGCATTTTATTATAAATAGCGCGATTTCAATGAAAACAAATCATATCACAACAAGATTTAAAAAATGAAAGTTATATTAGCCTTTTTATTGGTGACAGCGGCTACAGCTGCACCAGGTAAGAAAACATAAGCTGTCAATCATTCATTTCCAAAATTGTAGCTATTAAATAGTTATTTATTCCAAGCTTCAAAGTTACATTAGAAAATCAAATGATTAACTTTTCAGACGAGGATGTAATCGGTTTTCCTGACGGTTTCCCGAGAGTTGTCGGCGGCCACACAGCGGATCCACATCAATTCCCGTGGCAAGTCTCTTTGCAGATGTTTGGCAGCCACTTTTGCGGGGGCATCATATACAATTCCAAATGGGTTATAACCGCAGGACATTGCATCATGGGTATAAATGGATTTGAGGTACGTTGTAAGCTCAGTTATTCAAGCAAGTAATGCAATAACAAGTGCCAAGAATATGCTGAATTCTTCTCTTAGGCGGTAGCAGGAAAACATGATCTGTCCAAGACCGAGTCGACTGAACAACGTTCTGCCTTTAAGAGAACTTTTGTGCACAAATCGTACGGAGGAAGCGTCGGTCCTTATGATATTGCAGTGGTACGTAAAAAATATGTTTGTTTTATAAATAAGATTTTATCAGTATATACGAGTATATAAGATCACTTTTTCAGATTGAAGTGGATCCACCATTTAAATTTAATGAAGCCGTGCAGGCTGTAAAGTTGCCTTTGAGAGATGAACCTCATTCAGGGCAGGTGACATTATCCGGTTGGGGTTCTACATCGACTACTAGTTTCCCTACATATCCAAATCTTTTGCAGGTAATAAAATAAAATCCATTATATTGTGCATGATAAACAATATATGTTTCGTCGTTAGACCGTGAACAAACCAATTGTATCTTATGCCGAGTGCGAAAAGGTTTTGGGAGGTCCCGGAGCATCTCCGCTTCATCCCTTAAATATCTGCACCGGACCATTAACCGGCGGAGTCAGCGCATGCTCCGGAGACTCCGGCGGACCGCTGGTGCAATACAATGGAAATGAGGTAAGCTCTTAAAATTTTTGAATAGATATAGAGTTTCAATCATTTTAGTTTTTCTGCATCTTTATTCATGATTTATTATTATAGGCTACTATTTTGGGTATTGTGTCCTGGGGTTACATTCCTTGCGGATCTTTGAACAGACCATCAGTTTATACGAGAGTTTCTGGATACTTGGATTGGATTAAGGAGAATACTAAATAACAATGCTCTACGGCTTTTGTTATAAATTAATGTTATTCATAAATTAGTATTTAAATAAAATTGAATAGCAGAATATCAAGTTTTTCAATTTATATTATTAAAAGTATTTTTGGTTTCACCAATTCTGCATAACTGTGTTTAATATATTAACTCCACATATGCCAACATTACACAAGTTAATAATATTTAATTAATAATTAATAATAATTGCTCATATATAATTAAGCGGAATTATAGAGTTAATTAAGATACATTATAGAATACTGGCTGTACCCTATAACGCGATTCTTTGTTTTGCATATAATAACCAGTGGCATCATGCCTTAATTATTATTTGTATTTTATAGACAAAATATAAGCGCATATAAACTGAATGATGACATT
Source organism: Ctenocephalides felis (assembly GCF_003426905.1). Taxonomy (NCBI): domain Eukaryota; kingdom Metazoa; phylum Arthropoda; class Insecta; order Siphonaptera; family Pulicidae; genus Ctenocephalides; species Ctenocephalides felis. The sequence continues at coordinate 37,546 of NW_020538308.1, forward strand.
TAATAAGTTTACGAACATGAAAAGTAAATAAACAGAACTTAATAAAGGGGAATTAGAATAAAGAGTCTTGTTTTATATTTCTAGGAATTACATAAAGTGAATTTGCGAAGCTAAAATTATTTATTGCAAGTATATGAGTAAGTTTTAGAATTTTAGCTTTAACTAAAACTAAATCCAAATTGTCTTCGATATTAAAAAAAAAAATTTTTTTTGAAATTAAAAAAAAAAATAATTGAAATAAAAACTGCTTTCATCAAAAACAATCTTTTCGTCAACACAAGCAATTTTTGAATCTTTTAAATAAAAGAAACTACGATTTTTTGCACATCAGATCCGTATCTCCGATACGGCTAGACCTATCTTTGCGTATAATAGTCAGCAACCCGTTTTTTATCTTTTACAATTGAACAATGAACAATTACTAAAATTGAAAAAAAAACAGTTGCTTCGTCGTAATCATCATCCTTTTTTAATCGTGAGCTTCACAACTTCATTTTGAGTATCAATTATTAAAGTGAAATATTAGTTGTTATTAAACAGAATCATATCTATTTATATAATTCTAATCCCAAAATTCCAAACTTTTTTGTATCAAAGATACCCTATTTTGTATTAAAGGATTTGGATTGGACTCACTCTTTAACCAATATCTTTTTTATAATTTTTTAACTATACTAAAGCTCATGACTTATTAATTAAAGTAAATATACATGTTACTTGTATACATTAATGGAATTTAAAAAGATAAGAAATAAAGTAAGCAAAAAGTGAATGTTTAATTATCAACATTTAGCAACAATTTTGTAAAGTTTAATCACACATCTCTAGGCTAATGATGTCCAGTCTACATTTTTTGTTAGATCAACTATTAAATCATTTTTTAACTTCTTATAGAGTTATAGTAATCGTCCGAAAATTAAAAATGAATTTTTTGCATTTCTTTCCTTTTCATAGGGTTCTGGAAATTTTGGCAAACCTTAGAAAAAATGTATGTGTGCGGTATGTATGTGTGGGAATGTGTGTTTTTTGCAAGTAAAATTTTTCGACGATTTCGGGCGCATAAACTTTCGATTCCTATGAATGGGAAAATAGGCTAATTTGCTTTTGGAAAAGAATTTTGACAAAAACAGGTCCAGCTTTTTCCGTGATACGGAGTTAAAAGTTCAATATGGCAATTTTTGAGAGAACAAAGCATCTGATTTGCATGATTCAGAAAACATTTTGCTTGTGATGAGAGTGTAAAGAAGCCATTAGCAAATAATTTTTTTATTCCAAAATTAAAAAAAAAAATTTTTTTGAATATCGAAAACGATTCAGATTTTTATTTAAATTTCAGCTAAGATTTTAAATCTTTCTTTTATACATGAAATAAATAATTTTAACTTTGCAATTCATTTAATATGATACTTAGAAATATAAGATAAGATCCTTCATTCTAATTTTCTGCTTCATTAGATTTTGTTTATTTGCTTTTCATGTAAATATATATATATATATATATATATATATATATATATATATATATATATATATATAACGTTGTCGTTTAATTTATAAGCCCTTGTATTTTGTCGACAAAATACGAATACTGAATGTTATTGTATTTATAATAATCTATTTGAAAACATTCAAACACCTCGAATATTTCATGGCGGTGCATGGCATTGAAGCAATTTGCCTCAATGCCATGCACCACTAGTTATCTTTAGTATATTGAAATATTTCATTATGTTTAGCCTTGAAAATCGAAAACGAATATTGCCAAGTCTTTCAATAGTCAGCATTGATATTGGGTCTTTACAAGTTCCACCATATTCCGACCACAAATCGAATGCCTACTTATGCTACAACTTACACATTTTTTTATACAATATTACTATTTAGTTTTCAGTTCTATTTATAAATATTGCATATGACTATTTATTAATGATAGAATAATACAAGTAAATAGATATTAACGTGGTGTATTGTGTATCCACTAGCATAGACACCTGAATCTTGACATGGACCCCTGGGAATCCATAAGAACCACTTTGAAAATTACTGTTCTAATCTGTATCAATATTATTAGAATATAATAATTATCTTTTGAAACTATATACGCTTATAACCTTCATTTTCTGTCATTTTTGGTAATTAAAACTATTGTTCTGTAATAACACGATCATACGTGCTTTTGATCAAAATATGAATTCATTGTTCAATGTTGATCAAAGTCCAAGATCTTTACATGAACGCGGAAGACGCCATTCCTAGAATTGACACGTACAATGTATAATATATAGAGTCAGAATTATTTGCATTAACCAGTGATGTCTTAGTCGAGACTCTAGCTAGTGATGCCTTAGGCAGAAGTCTAGCCAGTGAGGTCTTAGTCAAGAATCTAGACCAGTGATGTCTTAGTCAAGAATCTAGGCTAGTGATGTCTTAGCCAAAAGTCTAGCCATAATGTCTTAGAGTAGTCTTAAATAATCTAAGTGGAGATTATGTCTGTGAAGTAAAGCAATAAATACAGTGTAAAACATTATAAGTGGATTTTTATTGGAACCAGAAGTTTGTCTCTTCCAGCGAATACCTTAATGAAAGGACCCATTAATCTGAAGAGAACTCGCATCAAACCAGTCGATCAAATATTATTCCTACTGCTCGACCCAAGGCATCAGGAAAGGTTGGACGGACATTATTACCATACCGCATAAAGAAGCTACTACAGTAACCAATATCCAGGACTGTGGATCTTACAACAAAAGGACCTCCAACCCATACCCGAACCTTACTACCAACCCCATCATATCATTTCATGGTGGCAGCGGTGGGATTTCCTTGTAGTGAAGTGTTAGTTTTGTGAATTGTGCTTGGTGAAATCTGGATCCGGTTTTCTTCGCAACCAGAGGCTGCAGAGTAATTAAACTAAAACGGAGTATCCAGCAAGCAGCAAGACCAGGACTAGCACGAGGAACTAAAGGCACCAAAGGTGGCAGCATTACCGAGATAAACTACGCAGACAGAACTACGCAGGCAGATCGACGCAGACTTCTTGACTAAGGCTCACTCCCCAAGTAAGAAAAACCAATCCTTCAACATATCCAGACCAGAACATCATAGTCGTCAATTTTTTTTTTAAGATTTTATTTGTCAATTAGAATATAAATACTAATATTTTGTCAATTTGAATTTTTTTTAAGTATTAGGATTTTGGTTGTACTTGGGTAACATTTTTTGTAACAACGGGCAGTTCGATTATTGTTCACACACCACTATTATTTTGTTGACTTCACGTAACCATCAAGGTTAAGTTCAAGTAAATATTGTTAACTAAGCATTTTTAACAAAAACAATTACGAGCATTGCCAGGTCCGAATTTCATAACAGAAATATTTCAAAGTAAAATAATTGTAAAGATTAGTTACAAAGTCATCAAGTAATAATGTAGAAGACTCAGAAAGTAATATTGAAAAGTTAGTGACTCTAGTTAATGACTTTGAGTATCCTATCAAGAGTAAATTTACATCTGTTGATCTTTTATAACGTCGCGATTTTTAATGTGGCTTTAAATGCCAGTATAAAGGCGAAATGCCTAAAGGATTTAGTGTAGCCATTGTGCCACTTTTCAGGCGATAGTGCCAATCCTTCATTTCAGATAGCCTAATATTAAATTGTTCAAAAGAAACAATAGGTATCTGACAAATAAATAATTAATCAGGGTAGGAAAAACCCGAATGGAGACTCGTAAGGTTAGTGAAAACCGCGAGATCTTAAATATATTTGACGTAATTTTGATGACTTATAAGACTCATGAATCCGCGGGAACGAGTCAATAAAATCTTTCAATAAATTTATTTCGTTATTTTCATTTTTGGACCAAAACACGCTCGTTGATTTTATCAATTTCCAAATGTTGAATTTAATTTAAATGCTGAATTTAGAAATAATTTTAAAAATATTACATAAGAATGAAATTTTAATCTTGAATATTACATTAAATGAACTTTGAAGTTTGGTGTGAAAATAATTGAACTTGAAAATGCAAATTTCAATAATAAGTTTAATCAACTGCCCACAACACAGAATGTTACAGAAATGAAGGGGATAAATTTAAATTAATGTCAATAATAGCAATGTAACTATCCCCATAGAAAAGAATTAGAAAAAAAAAAAATAGGAAAATAGAAAAAGTCCATGTTTGAATTATTGATACGAAATGATTTCAAATTCAATTCAATTTATTGGCGTTATATTGAACAAGAATAATAAATTTCATTTTGAAAATTAGTAAGTGATTGAGTAAATTCATTTTCTATTGCGTAAATTAACGATAATAATATTTTTCCTAATTGAATTTTTTATAATTGCTCATACTAAATGTAATTTCGATTATTTGCGTTAATAGCATAACAAGCTTTATCATATTTCTATTTTGAAATTTGAGTAAAGAAATCTCATGTAACAGTCGGTTTCAAATTTTAACAAGGCATGGAATACATTTTTGCTTATGATGTATTAACTTCGTTAATTTTATGAATCTCGATTTATTCTACAAAACTTTATTTTACTATTATTTAAAATTTTTAAGTATTAATTGGCGTCATATCTTATTCAATTAAAATTCCATTAATTTGATATTTTAATTTTGCTTTTTGAATAATTTTATCGTAATTTATTTTGTTTCATTTAACATATTAATATTTTCATAGTTGTATGTTTATTTTTATTGATAATAATTATGAATAACTATGAATTTCGAGCGTTCAAAGTAGATAAATTAAAACCAATTAATTTCTTTGAAAATTAATTTCTTACCACTTAATTATTAATTCACTTAAAATAAAAGTAATTTTGATGAGTAGTATCAATAATTCACATGGAAACAAAATATAGAAAAAATATATATAATAATATATTTGTATCAATTATTCTGAAATTGAATGGCCACTCATTTTTTTATTAATATTGACATTCTAAACATGATAATTTCAATTTAATATTTTTATATTGTATATTTAGAATGTTCAAAATAAAAATTTGAAAATAAAAGTTAAAATCAAGAGGGCCTACAGAAATGTATTAATGTAAAAGTATGTGAAACACAATTATTAGATTACAAGACGAATTATCACTATCTTCCATTTCTATCTAGATGTAATGTATAAGAATGGCAACAAGTGTGCAATCTATTTTTTTTAAAATCTTCGAAGATTGATACAAGATTCTCATACAGCTTCAGTTAGAAATAATCGCGCGCGCATTTTTAAACATCCTATTAAAAATATTGAACTGAATCTGACAGAGTATTTTGATCATATTTTAAATTCGAATCAAATAAATAAATTATCATACAAAATTAAACAATTTATTTGTGAAAAGAAAGAGAGATCTTGCACCTTGTTAATATTCTCATGCAAATAGAAAAATTGTTTTTATTATTTTATCGGAACTAATTAATGATAGTGATAATGGATCAAATAATTTTTAAATTTTTAGAAGTTTTATTGATGTATATAAATCAAATAGGTCACAACTTGTTTTTGTCTACTAATCATTTTAAAGCAGTCACACAAATTATGCAACTATGCGAATTCATATGGTATTAGATTGCATATAAGAATATCCGAACAATGTAACTAATTATTGTTTATAATATTTTGCTGTATTATCAAAATCCTACTTTTGAAATTAAACAAGCTGTTGAAACTAAATCAAAATAATTTTAATGAACTATTAAAAATCACAATATGCAGCAAAGTATTACAACAATATTAGATTTTAATTTTTTTCATATTATCATCAGAATTGTTATCTAATTACTATATTGCAGACATACTACAGAATTTTATACTTTTACTTTTTCATATTTTGCAAATTTTCAAATTTTTCTCTCTTTTGCTATAATCAATTGTACCATAGATTACTATTTTTCATTTATCGAGGACGATAAATTGTTTTAGAGGGGAGGAATCCCAAATAAATTGTAATTTCTTTGTTTTTTTTTTCTTTTCAATTGTTAGAGGACTAACAATATTCTTTAGGGGTGGCGTGTTCTGTAATAACACGATCATACGTGCTTTTGATCAAAATATGAATTCATTGTTCAATGTTGATCAAAGTCCAAGATCTTTACATGAACGCGGAAGACGCCATTCCTAGAATTGACACGTACAATGTATAATATATAGAGTCAGAATTATTTGTATTAACCAGTGATGTCTTAGTCGAGACTCTAGCTAGTGATGCCTTAGGCAGAAGTCTAGCCAGTGATGTCTTAGTCAAGAATCTAGACCAGTGATGTCTTAGTCAAGAATCTAGGCTAGTGATGTCTTAGCCAAAAGTCTAGCCATAATGTCTTAGAGTAGTCTTAAATAATCTAAGTGGAGATTATGTCTGTGAAGTAAAGCAATAAATACAGTGTAAAACATTATAAGTGGATTTTTATTGGAACCAGAAGTTTGTCTCTTCCAGCGAATACCTTATTGAAAGGACCCATTAATCTGAAGAGAACTCGCATCAAACCAGTCGATCAAATATTATTCCTACTGCTCGACCCAAGGCATCAGGAAAGGTTGGACGGACATTATTACCATACCGCATAAAGAAGCTACTACAGTAACCAATATCCAGGACTGTGGATCTTACAACAAAAGGACCTCCAACCCATACCCGAACCTTACTACCAACCCCATCATATCATTTCACTATATACATCGAAGTTTGTCATTTATAATTAATGAAAAAACGGATTTAGATTTCAGAATAATATATTTATGTGCAGTAGAAAATTTTTGTACTAAGTTGTTAATTATTATTACTAAACTAATTTATAATATAATTATATCGAAATAATTCATTTAATATTTTCGCTTATCCAATCCAATAAAGTAACCAGAAACTCTTGTATAAACGGATGGTCTGTTGCGAGATCCGCATGGGATATAGCCCCAAGAAACTACACCCAGTAAGGTAACCTTTAAGTAAGACAAAGTCAGTAAAATTCAATGATTATGAAACACTAATATGTGTTATTAAAATCGATTGAAATGCAATGAAGTGACAAACATGAAAATAATTCATATTTTCCGCAAAACACTAATATGAATGAGGTAATCAGAATGAGACATTTATAGGTAATAAGCCCGAAATTGTTGAAAAAAATTGGAATAGGATTGTAATATTTTTATAATTACGAACTATGTGCGATGAAACAATTATGAATATATTATAAAGCTTTACTAGTAATTTGAAAAAGAATATATCTTAGTTAGAATTGAAAAGCAAAAATTATCACCTTTGAGTCCGATCAAGATATTCATATCATTATTCTTTAAAAAAATAGTAATTACTTGTAATTTCTGCATGTAGTTTATATTATTTCTTTTGTTATGCGTAATTAAAAATTGATCATTTTTTCTGAGTACTATGCGTCTTTTAGCAGGAACTGATATAAAAGTGAATGAAGCATCGAATTGGTTTTGGTGTACAAATTGTTCATAATATGAGTTTAGAATAAAAAAAGTTGGCAAACTTACTTTACTTATATAAAATACTCAAACATGAAAGAACGTTTGATACTAACTTCCTATAGTTTTAGAAAGATAGTGCAGGATACCTCACTAAATTTCAATGTTTTAATCACAGTAATGATTGAATATGTTTGATGCCTTTGCATGTAATAGCATCAAAACAAAAGATGAAAATGAAAACCTACATGAAAAATATGGAGAGAAATTAACAAGCTATTAGAAGAATAATAACTTACGTTGTCGCCATCGTATTGGACAAGTGGACCACCTGAATCACCAGAGCAAGCGCTGATGCCACCAGTCAAGGGACCAGTGCAGATGTTCAAAGGATCAAAAGGAGATGCTCCTGGTCCGCCCATAGCATTTTCGCAATCAGTATATGGAACTATCGGTTTGTCAACATACTGAAATATTAGAAATATTCATTAGCATAAACAAAAAACTGAATATAATACTATTAACATATAAAATAATTTAATACCTGTAGTTCATTTGGGTAAGTGGGGAAGATGGTAGTTGAAGTAGATCCCCAACCAGAAAGCGTCACTTGTCCAGAATGTGCTTCATCTTTCGATGGAAGACTAATTGGCTTTACATTATCGTTAAATTTGAAAGGTGTTGCTAATTCAATCTAGAATTGAATAAAATAAACTCCTATCAACAAGCCATTTGATTTATTGAAAAATAAAAAAAATCAATCAATATCAATAGTAAATTAGTTATCTAAATATTTTGCTAAAATAGTTTTGAAAAGTATTCATGATGTTGATCCAATTTTATAATATACATTATAGTATATATTCCGTTGCCATGCTCATAATATTAGTTAAATAATATGTACCTATTTACCTCTTATTTGAATTTCTTAATACAAGTGAAAATTAATTTTATAATGATTTATAATAGTGTTTAAATGTTATTCAATACGTACGGGAACAGAATTTTTACTTTTTACAGAATTTTCGCAAATTCATCGATTTGTTTCATTATTAAAACATTTAGAAGCATAACTTGATTGTTTTAAATTTATTTGAAATAAGCATAATTAAATTATAACGAATAAAATAACAGAGTTGCAATCACTTCAATATCGTCATATTTAATTTGTTAGAAAAGTTAAATAAGGTATAAAAGACTATAAAAATATATATACCAACGCACTTATTATATAAAATAACAAAAAACGTTCATTGATTTAAAGTCATTTGAACCATTATCACGTAAGTGATAATGAATTTTTCTATTATTTTTTTTAATAAACTAGGTTCTAGTCTATGGTTCTAGTTCTACTTATAAATTATTATAAACATTATAAGCCATGAGCATATTCTTGTAATATCAGGGGAGGTAACTATATGAGCGAAGCAATTCACGAAATAACTTTCTTTGATAAGAACTGTTACTGTTGCAAATTAGGTATGTGAAGGTATTGACAGAATATATGATTAGTTACAGAACGATAATCGAATCATTATGAATAAGAACTGAATTAGTAATAATAAAATGAAAACTTACCAAAGCGACATCGTAAGGACCCACCCTTCCAGTGAAGGACGAGTGGACGATGGTCCTCTTGTAGGCGCAACGTTGCTCAGATGATTCGCTTTTCGACAAATCGTGTTTTCCGACTACAGCCTACACAAATTAATTATCAGTTAATTGAAGTAAATAATAATGGGTAGTACTGCCCTAAGACAGGTCTGTGATCTGAATTAAACTCCAACTCGATTCAGGGAAAAAGATGTGTGGGAGTTTTCCCCGTATTTCCATTTCACAACGCCGTACTGAAATAGGCTTATTTTCAATTGGAAACTTCAAGTATTATAATATAATACTACAATCGGCATTTACATTAATGAATCACAGAAATAATAATTTTTAAAATATCACAGTATCGTATTTGTTGCAATCACATTTTTTGGATTTATCTCGACTCAATTAATATTGTAGATTTTTATTACACTGAATGTTTAATATTAAGATATATACTTTTAAGCAGCGGATATTGACTAAATATCTTTCAAATGTAAGCATCTAAATCTTTAATTTAAATACAAAATATTGTACTGTCAATAATCTATTATTAACATTTAAATGTAACAATGTGATAACAATTCATTGTATTTAAATATTATGATTAAAAAATATATTATTATAAAGTGGCAATTGAACATAATCAAAATAAATTCAATATTCTCATTATGACATATGAACGCAACATCACAACTTTATTAATTTTTTGTTTATTTGTGTTTTTAATTGTCATGGTTTTGTGTTTACTGTTAAGTATAAGGATAAAGAACTTTTCTTTAAAATTTATTATAATAACCTTTATAATTATTATAATTATTATTATTGGAACTACTAATTGATGACACATATAGTACAGAATAAATATCACTTATTATTTTCTGTTTATTAAGCTTTAAGGATATATTCATGTAATGGAACAAATCTACAACATTTTTATTATGTATTTCAAAATTATAAATAAATATAATATAATAAAATAGAAATATTAATGAATTTTATAATGTTAGCAATAGCTTAAAAATAAATAACTAAATATTCATTTCTATTGGAAAATAGATGTTATACCGAAAGCGACATTACAATAAAAACAAATTTTCTTTTTGACGAAAAAATGTCTTACCTCGTAGTTTTCAGTTCCGCTGATGCAGTGCGCGGCAGTCAAGACCCACCTGTCGTTCAAGATGGAACCGCCGCACAAGTGCTTTCCGGACCTTTGCAGGGAAACCTGCCAGGGAAACTGGTGAGGTTTGGCAGTCTGGCCACCAACTACACGAGGAAAACCTTCGGGAAAGCCAATCCAATCGATTTCTAAGAAATAGTTAAAAGTATAAATGAGAGATTTTATCAATGATCAGAAATCACAACACACTATAAAATATAAAGATACAATAACTCAATAATATTTAATCGCCCAATTCTGATCCATAGTTATCAAATAATAATAAAAATGTTTTTTATAATTATTAATTTATATTAACTTCCCGTACGGTAAGTTATAGTATTCGTAAAAAATCGAAAATGAAAATTCTTATATATCTTTGCGTTTCAAAAGTTTCTGAACATTTTGGCGCGATTGGCGTTGATCGATCAAAAATGTTCGAATGTTTCAAAAAATTTCAGATGTAAAAAAATGTCAGGTTTATTGAAAAAACTAACAATAAGTTTTAAAATTATCAACATCCTCAAAAAAAATCCTTTTTTTTTCAATATTTCATATATTTTTAAGGTTTTTAACAATTTAATTTTTAGTACGGGAAGTTCAAGCATTTCTTTTGAGGCACGATGCCTTGCACCACTAGTTTAATTTTATTTATTATATTACATTTTCAAATATTATTTCACAAACTTCACATACAGCAAATCAATGGATTTTTTTTTTTTTTTTTTTTTTATATATATTTATTAACAGAAATCAGCAATCAAAATTATAAATTTTTATAAGCTATTATGCTAAGTTTTACAAATAAACATACATTACATAAAAATTACATATACATATACATCTATACAAACACAAACAAATATACAACATGAATAATTATGTGAAATAATATTGTAGTATTCGAATCTCTCCAGTGAGAGATTTACAAATAAGTGCTAAGTTGTATCAGTGGGCCATTTTCGTTTGAGTCTTCTCATTGGCGGTACATTGAGCAAAGATGTTACTAAATCATTCAAGTGAAACTCTAATTTTAACAAATGATTATTTTTTCTGTCATTAATAACTTCTTGAACAAATGGAACTTGAAGATCGTTATGAATTATATAATTTGAGACATACCAAGGAGCGTCTGTTATTGTCCTAAGTGTTTTTGACTGGATTCTTTGAATCATTGCAATATTAGATTTCGAAGCACTGCCCCATATTTCGGCTCCATATGTCCAGATCGGTTTGAGTATTGTCTTATAAATAAGTATTTTGTTTTCTATAGACAATTTTGACTGTTTCCCAATAAGCCAGTTAAGCTCTTGGGATTTTAATCTAATTTGTTGAATTTTATATTTTATATGAGTTCTCCAAGTCAATCGCCTATCTAGATGAATTCCAAGATACTTCACGGATTCAGACTGCGGTAGCAGTTCATTGTTAAAATATACTGATGGGCATGTATCTTTTCTCAGAGTGAAGCATATGTGCTGGGATTTGGATTCGTTTATTTTAATTTTCCATGCATTTGTCCAATCTGCAATAATATTGAGGTGGGATTGCAATTTATGTGAAGCTCTAATTGGATCCTTATCTACAGCTAGGATGGCAATATCGTCGGCAAAAGTTGCTATTGTTGAGTTAAGTCCAGTCGGAAAATCGTGGGTATACAATACATAAAGGAAAGGACCTAGCACGCTGCCTTGAGGAACACCAGCTTTCATAATATTAGGCGGAGTTAATGCCATATCTACTCTGATTTTAAATTGTCTATTGCTCAAATAAGATTCAAAAATTTAGCATATGCTGGCAATATTTTTTGTATCTTATAGATAAGTCCTTCGTGCCACACCTTGTCAAAGGCTTGACTTACGTCAAGGAATGCTGCAGAGCAATATTTTTTAGACTCGTATGCTTTGTTGATAGTGTCGACTAATCTATGGCACTGCTGGATTGTTGAGTGTCCTTTGCGGAACCCAAATTGATGTGCAGGAATGATATTATTAACTGCAAGAATGTCTTCCAATATCAATCTTTCAAGTACTTTAGATAAATTTGGTAAAAGACTAATAGGTCTGTAAGAACTTACTATTTTTAAATCCTTACCCACTTTTGGAACCATTTTAATAACAGCAGTTTTGAAAGCTGATGGCCAATAATTGAGCCTAATGATAGAATTAAAAATATATGTTATGAGAATATATCCCTTTTTAGTAAGTTCTTTTAAAATTTTTGAAGAAATTTGATCAATTCCAGGAGACTTTTTGTTTTTTTAAAGTCTGAATAGATCTATAGACTCTTTTGACAGTGAAGAATTTAGTAGAACAGTTCTGGGTGCTTATAGATTCATCTGCAGACAATTGCAAAGGAATATTAGGATTAGACATGTTAGGTGAAAAAACAGAGCACAAATAAGTTGAAAAAGGTCGGCTTTTTCGTATTCACTTCTTGCCCATGAATTATTGCTCGAATTTATTCTGATAGGTAAGTTTTCAATAGTCGGTCTTTTCTTGCATGGCCTCCAGACTGAATTGTCGAATCTGTTAAGATTTTTAACGTAGTTATTAAAATTACTTTCATTAAATTCTCTAATTTTTCGTTTTAGAGTATTGCTTATATTATTATAAGTTCTCTTATCTGAAGGATAATGTGATTGTTGCCATACTCTTCGAGCCACGCGTTTCTCAGAAATTAATCTTCTTATTTCTAAAGTGGTTGAGGGTACTTTTCTTAGTTTAATGTGATCAGGGGTAGATAATTTAGCTGAGTGTTGTAAAGTTTCTACTAGATCATCCAAAGCTTTCTCTATGTCAGTAGGAGATTTAAGTCTATGTTTTAAGCTAATTTTACCATCTATAGTATGCCGAAATAAGTTCCAATTGGTACTATTGTTGTGTAGCACAGGAAATTTAGTTTTAGATATATAGGTAGAATTTATCGAAGCTAATACTGGAGAGTGGTCTGAAGATAGGTCATAGTTAGGCCCGACTTCAACGTATGTTTCACTAATTCCAGAAAAAATAAAAAAGTCCAATAGATCTGGTATACGTGCTGGATCGCTAGGCCAGTAAGTAGGTGAACCTGTAGAAACTACATTAAAATTATTCTGTTGGATGATATTGTTTAATACTCTGCCTTTAGGATTCACTAGTCGAGAGCCCCAATACGGATGTTTGCTATTGAAGTCACCACCGATAAAAAATTTAGGTCCAAGAGTTTCAAAAAATGTTTGGAACTGTTCGTCTTGGATGCTATGTCTTGGTGGGCAGTAAACTGCAGATATTGTTAGATCATAAGAAAAAAATTTCACTTTTATTGAAGTAGCTTGAATGTAGATTTCACTAAAATTTGTCATCGGAAAATGTGAGATGTTTGATTTAACAATAATTGCAGTGCCACCGTGTGGATTACCGCTTGGATGAGGAGTTTGATACGTCGTGTAGTAAGGAATGACAAAATTAGAATAGTGGGTGAAATGAGTCTCGCTCACTAATAGTATATCGATTTTATTATGTGTTAAAAAAACTTTTACTTCGTTCTTATGCTGAGATAGCCCATTGGCATTCCATAATGCTACTCGAATAAATTTACCCATTATTTGAATTTGTTTACTAATACAGAAAGCATGTTTATTATCATGCTATTCTGTTGCATAAGTTGCTGACACATAGTTTTGAATTCATTTAGTATAACTGATAATGTATTGTTGGCTTGATTATTGTCTTCGTAATGATTCATAGATTGTTGTTGCCTAACCGCCTGTGAATAACTCAAGTGCTGAGAATATAAAGGTTTGTTTACCTGAGGTAAGCTGCGTTCAGGCTTGTGCAGAGCGGAACTAGGGTTAGAATTAAATTCAGTTACGGTATTAAATTTATTGTTCTTATTAACAAGACTTTGATAGTATTCACATTTAGAGTAATTGGAGTTATGGGGGCCGCCACAAAAATAGCACGTGCCCGGAGCTTCTTTAGCTTTAGTGCAGAGTTGATATATATGTGGTCCACCACATCTTAGACAAACAACGGGCCGGTTACAATAGGATTTTGAGTGACCATACATTTGGCATCTTCCACATTGTATAATTTTGGAAGGCTTTAATGGATTCTCAAAATGGATAATTTGATTGAAAATTTTGTTTACCTTGAATATTGCTGAATTGTTGTTAGATGGCTCTAAGTCAATATAAAACATATTGAGTGGTTCTTTACTTTTGGGTGAATAACATTTATTATACTTCGTACTTTATGTCCTGTTTTTTCAATTTCGGATTTAATATCTGCTATATTGGTAGTATGATGAATATACTTGAGTACGACTCTGTACGCTCGTTCTGATTTTATCTGATAAGTATGGAAGACTACTCTAGTTTCACGTAAATAGTGTATTAAATTCCTATAACAGTCGCTATCTATCACATTAATTTTGACACTGTTGTCCGCCATTGTTTTTGACGAAAACTGGTTTGAATTTAATATAGAATTAATACTTCCGATCATTTGTGCATAGTTTCTCACACCATAAATAAATATTGGCGGAATGTCTTTTTTTATTGGAATATTAGTTGAATTGTCATTCTGATTCATAGATGATTCATTAGTATACAGGGCGCTAAATCTATTAGTTGTTTTGATATTATCATTAATTAAATTGCCCGTTCGTCTTCTTTTAAAGCCGTGATGAACTTCCTGCCAGGGATTAGGGTTTGAGTCTAATGTAGCAGCCGAGTCCGTAGCTGTTGTTGATGAAGTTGAGTCCATAGCTGTTGTTGATGGAGTTGAGTCCATTGCCGATGTTGATTGAATTGCGTTCATAGACGAATTTGATTGAACTGTTAAGTCAATAATTGCTGACGCATTGCAACTATTAATATTGTTTAAATGATTTTGAACAAAAGCTGAATTCGTTGTTGATTCGTCACATAATATTTGATTGGTTTGAACCAATGGCGAATTAAAGATTTGCTCCCTTCCGAAGGGAGCATTGTAAATAAAAACAAAGAAAAACTAATAATAAATGTCTGCTATATCACTTAGTAGATAAACTTCACTTTAACAAAAAATAAAATCACTTTTTAGAAAAAAATACTTCACAGTATATAATGAACGATAGGTCTTCACTCGACGAGAGCTCAAGCGAGAGTACATCAATGGATAAAACTAAAATATTAGTTGATTAAAATAGGATATGACTAAAGATTATTCAAACTTGCCATTTGTTGGTGCAGCAGCAGCGGCTGCGATGAGTAATGTAAAAACGTAAAGTTTCATGTTTGTTATTAACTGTGGTATATGGGGAAAGTGGGCAGATTCTCCTATTTATATAAAATCAAGTACCAAGAATGAATCACTTATCTACTATATTATGCGTTTCAATAATTTTTAGATTTATACTTATCTCCAATCAAATTGCATATCGCAAAGACAAAAGAATGTGCATTGTTTACATATTAACCGACATTATATGAATCATTTAATGATCTTATTTTTAGGCAGCAAATTTAATTAATAATACAAATAAGCAGCAAGTTGGTGGTGTATGGCAAGGCAAATTGCTGGAACTTCCCGTATCATAACGAAATGTTGGCGGAATATTAAATGTTTTCAAATAGATAATTATAAATAAATACTGTAACATTCTCTAATATTTATAAGAATTATATAAACTGAATTGCAAAGTTGAAATTATTTATTTAAAGTATATTAGAATAGAATTAAAATTAAATTCTGAATTATTTTTGATATACAAAAATAAAAATTAAAAAATAAAATTTTTTTGAAAAAAAAAAATAGAAATTTTTTTTCTCCCAAAGCAATTATTTTATTGAAACAAGCAGAAAGTTCTTTGAATAATTCAAATCGGACACTTAGTTCTCTTAAAAACTGCCATTATTTGCACATTTAGCTCTGTATCTTCGAAATGTTTTGTAGATCATTCAAATCGGATACTGCGCTCTTTCAAAAACTCGATTTCTATTTTCTGCATTCTTTGCTCCGTATCTCCGTAACGGCTGGGCATGCCTTCGCCAAAAACTGATCAGCACATCTCCCAATGAAGGAATCGAATGTCTTTTGAACTATTCAAATCGGTTGATCCGTGCGCCCGAAAACGTGGACAAAAAATGCGGACATACAAAACACACACACACGAAAATTTTCATTTTTGATTTTCGGCCCATTACTATAACTACCCTACGGGGAATTGCTGTATCAATAAAAAATTTCATAATTACAGAAAATGTAATAATAAATTTCATAATTACAGAAAATGTAATAATAAATTTATCAATTACATTTATTCCAACCGTTATGCTGCCTTTTAAATTGACGTAGTTAATTTACATCATCGCAACAGCTAATAAAAATATATGAATATGAATGTGAATTCAAAGTTATATTTTAACATGTAAATAATGTTCTAGTAAAATAAGTATAAAATCTTGTTAATCTTGTAAGAGCAGAATAAATAAAAATTACACATCTGCCATTAATTATATTGTAAAATACCGAGATTTTTCTGCTTCGGAAAAATGTTTAGTGTAATAATAAAAACTTGCTTAAGTTTAGGAATAACAGATAAATTTAAGTAAATGCACTCGCAAAGAATACTATATTAGTTAGATTGCTAGAAACGAAATATTTAATTTGAAGTTATAACTTTTCATTAGGGATAACATAATGATTTTAATTTTCTTAAATTCTCAACTTCTAAAGGACTTTGTATTTTGAAAGGATTATGAATAGAAATTTAAAATAAATTGCAAATTATTTATGAAATAACTAACAAAGTAACAGTATTTTGACATCGTTAATCATCTTTTTAAAGTAATAGTTGTAGAAACATAAGATTTGCGGAAATATTAAATAATATATCAAACAAAGGAAAAGAATATTGCATATGTGCAACATCAAATGACTTCATAATTTGAACATTTTTGGCCAAAATAAAATTTACATTAAAATTTTGAAAACAAACTTTAATACTGAAAGCAATTCAGAAATGTATAGCCGTAGTAAAATGTCGATAATCAACGTACTTATACAATATTTTATAGATTGGTTGATTAGTAGAGATAACTAGTGGGGTGTATGGCATCGTGCCTTAAGGCAAATTGCTGGAACTTTCCGTACCGTAACGAAATGCTCGAGTTTTAAAATAGATTATTATAAATATTGTAACATTGTCGAATATTTATAAGAATTATATAAACTAAATTGGAAAGTTGAAATTATTTCTTTAAAGTATATTAGAACATAATTAAAATAAAAATCTGAAATATTTTCGATATACAAAAAAAAATTTTTTTGGAAAAAAAAATAAAAAAAAAATTTTGAAGTAAAATTTTTTTCTTCCAAAATCAATTATTTTGTTAAAACAAGCAGAAAGTTTTTGGAATCATTCAAATCGGACGCTTAGTTCTCTCAAAAACTGCCATTTTTGCACAGTTAGCTCTGTATCTCCAAAACCGCTGGACCTGCCTTTGCCAAAAACTAATCACCTCTTCTCCCCGTCATTACGAATTGAATGTTTTTGGGATCATTCAAATCGGATGCTCCGATCTCTCAAAAACTCTATTTTCTATTTCTATTTTCTGCTCCCTTTGCTCCGTATCTCCGAATCGGCTGGACCTGCCTTTGCCAAAAACTAATCAGCTCATCTCCCTATCAATAGGAATCGAATGTTTTTTGAACCATTCAAATCGGTTGATCCGTGCGCCCGAAAACGCGGACGAAAAATTGTATCCATACATACATACACTCACACACACACATCCTTTTGTTCTGAGGTATGCCAAAATGTTCAGAAACCTTCAAAACGTCGAGAAATGTAAAAATTTTCAATTTCGATTTTCGGCCCATTACAATAACTTACCCTACGGGAAGTTAATAATCATATTTGATACAGATATAAATATAAAAATATATAGTTATAATTATAATTATATAAATATATATATATATATATATATATATATATATATATATACTAAACTATTCCCCGGTTACATTTGAGTTAGGACTATAGTCAAAACATAAGACGGTCCAGACGGAGGTCAGTATCTAATCGTTCGTCTGGTGAAGATACGATCTCACCCATCAAACAGAAGTCGCACGATTCATTTTATTATAAATACCGCGTTTTCAATGAAAACAATTCATATCACAGCAAGATTTAAAAAATGAAAATTATATTAGCTATTTTATTAGTGGCAGCGGTTACAGCTGCTCCAGGTAAGAAAACCTAAGCTGACAATTGTTTATTTTTAAAATTGTAGCTATGAAATATTTATTCATTCCCAGTTTTAATTTTAAATTAAAAAAAGCGAATAATTAACTTTTCAGACGAGGACATAATCGGTTTTCCTGACGGTTTTCCGAGAGTTGTCGGCGGCCACACCGCGGATCCACATCAATTCCCGTGGCAAGTGTCCTTGCAGATGTTTGGCAGCCACTTTTGCGGTGGGATCATATACAATTCCAAATGGGTGATAACCGCAGGACATTGCATCATGGGTATAAATGGATTTGAGGTATGTTGTAAGCTCAGTTATTGAAGCAAGTAATGCAATAACAAGTGCCAAGAATATGCTGAATTCTTCTCTTAGGCGGTAGCAGGAAAACATGATCTGTCCAAGACCGAGTCGACTGAACAACGTTCTGCCTTCAAGAGAACTTTTGTGCACAAATCGTACGGAGGTAGCGTCGGTCCTTATGATATTGCAGTGGTAGGTAAAAAATATATTTGTTTTAAAAATAAGATTTTATTATTTATAAATATGATTATTTTTTTAGATTGAAGTGGATCCACCATTTAAATTCAATGAAGCCGTGCAGGCTGTAAACTTACCTTTAAAAGATGAACCTCATTCAGGGCAGGTGACTTTATCCGGTTGGGGATCTACCTCGACCACTATTTTTCCCACATATCCAAATCTTTTGCAGGTAATGAGTTGGTATCTATTAGATTGTGCACTATAACCAATATACGATTTGTTGTTAGGCCGTGAACAAACCAATTGTGTCTTACGCCGAGTGCGAAAAGGTTTTGGGAGGCCCCGGAGCATCTCCGCTTCATCCCTTGAATATTTGCACCGGACCCTTAACCGGCGGAGTCAGTGCATGCTCCGGAGACTCCGGCGGACCCCTGGTGCAATACAACGGAAATGAGGTAATCTCTCTAAAACTTCAGAATGATTATAAATGTTCAATCATTTTGGTTTTTCTGTGTGCTAATTTAAGAGTTATCATTACAGACTACTCTGTTGGGTATTGTGTCCTGGGGTTACATCCCGTGCGGATCTTTGAACAAACCGTCAGTTTATACTAGAGTTTCTGGGTACTTGAACTGGATTAAGGAGAACACTAAATAATAATATTCTTTGATGTCACTTAGATATTTTTTTATTTGTGAATAAGTTTTTCTAAAATTAATAAAAATGTAAAAATTGAATAAAAAGCTTTTATTTTGGTATCACTAAATGTATTTGTAAGTATGTGGTACTTTAGTTTATTTTACTTCATTTTCATTGGCATCTAGTTACATTTAGCCTTCTACATAATATACAAATTAACTTATCAGTAGAAAAGTAGCATATTTTATTTTGTTTAATTGACACTAAAATAAATAAAAAGCAAAATTACTTTTTATTTATTTAATTAATATTAATTTAAATCTTTCGACTCATTTTTTATAACTGAAATAAACTACATTCTAAATTTAGGTGTTCAGTTGTTACTAACGCAAAACCCTAATTGCAAATTTCGGTCACAATGATTTCTAATTGTATACTAATAATTTGCAATATAGTTTTAATTAAATATATATATATATATATATATACATGTATATATATATATATTAGTGATGTGCCGACTCAAAAAATTCCTGATTCGAATGATTCGAATCAGAAAAAAATCTGATTCGAATCATGATTCGAATCAACTCGAATCAAGTATATTGTAGTGGTTTCACCCTTTACAATAGTTATAAATAATATTATAAATTCGATATAACAATCAATATGAAAGACGCAATACGTTGTTGACTTACAGCTCATAGATTGTATCAGAGATAAGCATGACGCATAGCTTTGCAACATTGTATGCAAGTCAGTAACGGTTTTGTAGGGTTTTGCGTCTAAAGTAAACAAGTATGAATCATTTTAACGTATTTTTCTGGAAGGATGATTGCGTCATCATCAGAGATTATAAAAAGCCGGAGGACGACCAAACGAGTGTTCATTCTTGACTAGAAGCCAAACAGTTCACATCACTTTTATTTAAAATATCAATTGTGTATTAAGTGTAACCAAGTAATGAATTAAATAAAAATTAATAAAAGTCTTCAGATGTTTAATTAAATATTCCACAGTGGAAAGCTTAGGATAGCAGCAGAAGAACCTAATTTTAATCGTTGACATCGTTGGTGACGCAACATAATTGTTGGTGACGGCCTCAACATAACTTGTTGACAGCCAGGGTGCACAACAATATATATGGACAAAAAAATCATGGATGTATTAATTTAGTAAAAGTGATCCAAATTTATAATCAAAATTGTCAGTCTGAAAATTATTAAAAATGATATAATTTTGAGAACGGCTGAAACATATCTTCAAATTAATTTACAATAATAGATTACCAAACAATTGTGCATCACTAAAGCATATAAAATAATATTTGGAATCATGGGTCGATTGTTTATTTTACTATGTAATCAGTAAAGGATCGCATCTAAACTGAGAGCTGAAAGTTAATTTTATTAATGTGAATTCAGAAGTTAACATATTATTTACTGACTTTCTGGTGTTTAATAACTGTTTCAAAAGAGAATTATATTGAAAGATTCCTGAAACGCGTTTCATAATTTCGAGTGGTTTATTCTGATAACATTTAAAATCTAAAACACTTAATTATTATCAAAATTGGGTATTGATATTTCACGAACAAAATCGCTCTCAGCGCACCGCAAAATAAATAAACACGCAAGAACGACGACGCATTATAGCTGTTTCGAAGTCGCTTGATATCGCCCATACGGTTAACTCATATCGCTCGAACGGCTTGAAGTCGGAATGATTCGAATCCGAATTGAAGTCGAAACAACTCATAACGCCGCTTGATTCGGTTTGAGTCATGAAGTCGGAATAACTCATATCGCCGCTTGATTCGGTTTGACTCATATGAAGTCGGATGATATAGTTAGTCGCTGAATGCGGTTAAAGTCATATAAAGACGATTAAAGTCGGCTAATACATTTAGGCATATTAAAGTCGGGTGGCTCGCATGATTTAATTCATTATTTATTTTTTATATTTATGATATTTATTTTTTATATTATTATAATATTGAATTAAATTAAAACATTTTTTTATATTTATATTTATGAAAAATTTTATATTTATGAAAAATTTGTGTTAATACATATTTTATTACAGTAAATATTTCGCGGCTTGATCAAGTCGTTAAAGGCTTGATTCGAATGATTCGAATCACTTGATTCGACTTGGCACATCACTAATATATATATATATATATATATATATATATATATATATATATTAATTGTTTAATATGAACAAAACAGCACTCAGATTTGTTTAACACAACTTTATTTTATGATTACAGACGTTTCGAGACCATGGTGTGTCTCATCTTCAGTGTAATTTCAAAAACAGTTACTTATATACTACACATTCTTTAATAATTTATTTAAATTTCATTTAATTTTTTGGTATACAAAAAACACCAACTATTCCTTGCAATGCTTGACACAGTACTAAAGAAACATACTCGTATAACACTTACAGAAATATTCTAAACAAATTTGAAGTACTTATATAGATGGAGACAGAGAGGGTATCATTATAATATAAACAAAAGGAGTGCTATCGCATACAAAATCGATAAAAATGAAAAAACAAATTAATTTATTGAAAAGAATAAGATAAATGAAAAAATTTTATAAATTATTAATGATGTTTATATAAGTGTCATGTAAAATATTTGTGTCGGTTCTTAGATTTATGCTATTGTTAGTCCGAACTATTAACATTGATTCTGCCATGCTCCGTTTAAATAAGTCTTTCTCATGGAATAAAATTTGGGGATTGTCAAAATCAAACTTATGGTTGTTGATATTAGCATGATCCACAAGTGTACTTTTAAATTTTTTGTTATCTATTTTTTCACATTGTAATTCATGTTGCCTGAGTCTCTTTTCTAAGTTCTGGCAGGTCTGGCCAATATAAGAGCAATTACAATCCAAACAATTTACTTTATAAACTATATCTTTCTTTTTTGTTAATGGAGTTTCATCTTTAATTTTGGAATATAAAAATTTTAATTGTTTTAATGGAGAAAAAGTAATACGAATATTGTGTTTTTTGAAAAGTCTTTTTGATAATTGGTTAAAATTATTGTCAAGATATGGAAAATTAATGAAAAAAGTTTTTTCAGGAACACTTGTTTTGCTAGGCTCTTCCGGTTTCTTATCAAAAGGTTCAAGTAATTTTGCGACTCTATTTTTAATAATTGGACAAATTAACTTATATGGAAAATTATTGCCAAGTAGGATCGTTTTAACTAATTTTATGTTTGTATCATAAAACAGGGGATCAGATAATAAAATAGCGTGATCTACAAGATTTAGAATGGTAGAAATTTTTATATTGAGAGGAACATGCGAATTAAAATTAATGTATCTCCCGGACCAACTATCTTTTCTGTACCAGTCTGTATAACATACACCGCCTCTATTAATGAGTTTTACGTCAAGAAAATGTAACGTCGAATCATTTTCAAGTTCCTGAGTGAATTGTAAAAAAGAATTGTACTCATTGAATTTGTTGAAAACATTATCTATATCTTTTTTATTAAGTAATATTAATGTGTCATCGACATATCTGAAATAGACCATAGGTTTGGAAGGTAAAGAATTTAAGACATGATTTTCCAAATCTTGTAATACTAAATCCGCCAAAACAGGACTTAATGGGCTGCCCATTGGACAACCTCTCTTCATCGTATAATATTTTTTATTAAAAGTGAAATATGATGCTTTTAAAAGTAATTCTATTCCTGAAATAAAAATTTCCATCGGTAAACAAGTGAATTCAACTATTTGTATCCATCTTTTCTTTATAGCTGTAATAATTAGATCATGCGGAAGATTATTAAATAAATTAATGACGTCAAGACTCATAAAGGAACAATCAGGAGGAATTACTTTATGTTTTATATGTTCTATTAACTGGAAAGAGTTATTTAAACGGTATGGAGAATCTATGGTGACATTCTTTAAAATATCTGAAAAATATTTTGCTAAAAAATAGTATGGCGAATCAATGTAGGAAACAATTGGTCTAAATGGGCAATTAGGTTTATGGATCTTTGGAAGGCAATAGAATTTTGGGGTTAAAGGATGTTGTACTTTTAACTTTAATGATATGGTATTATTAATATGTCCCTTTTTCTCTAATAAATTTATAAATTTAAAAACCTGTCTATGGTGATAGTTGTTCGGATCCGATGCCAATTCTTCATATAGAGATTCATCACTGAGAATTTTCTTTGCTTCTTTATCATATTCCTCTTTTAACAAAACCACTGAAATGTTTCCTTTATCTGCCTTACACACTAATAATTGTTTGTTATCTTGAAGAAATTTTTTTGTAGCTATGATGTCCCGGTAGATGTAAGATGTATCATTCTTGCACTGTACTTTGTTTTTGTGAGTTTTTTGAAATGTTGTAAATTGTTTCATTAACATAAATCTTATCCGTTCGATTTCTTTTCCTTCTGGATCTTTGATTAATTTAAGGCCGGCTTCTAGGCTGCTAATAACTTTAATTGAATCATTGAATGTTAAATTTTTTTGTTGGATTGAAAACTTTGGACCTAGAGCCAATATATATTTTATATTATCTGGTATATGAGTATCCGTTTTGTTTATAACCCATTTGTTCCAATCTAAACCTGTATTGATAATCGGATGTGCTTTGTCTCTTAGCTCTATTAGTTTCTTAAGTTTGTTGCATTGTTTAACTTAAGAAACTAATAGAGCTAAGAGACAAAGCACATCCGATTATCAATACAGGTTTAGATTGGAACAAATGCGTTATAAACAAAACGGATACTCATATACCAGATAATATAAAATATATATTGGCTCTAGGTCCAAAGTTTTCAATCCAACAAAAAAATTTAACATTCAATGATTCAATTAAAGTTATTAGCAGCCTAGAAGCCGGCCTTAAATTAATCAAAGATCCAGAAGGAAAAGAAATCGAACGGATAAGATTTATGTTAATGAAACAATTTACAACATTTCAAAAAACTCACAAAAACAAAGTACAGTGCAAGAATGATACATCTTACATCTACCGGGACATCATAGCTACAAAAAAATTTCTTCAAGATAACAAACAATTATTAGTGTGTAAGGCAGATAAAGGAAACATTTCAGTGGTTTTGTTAAAAGAGGAATATGATAAAGAAGCAAAGAAAATTCTCAGTGATGAATCTCTATATGAAGAATTGGCATCGGATCCGAACAACTATCACCATAGACAGGTTTTTAAATTTATAAATTTATTAGAGAAAAAGGGACATATTAATAATACCATATCATTAAAGTTAAAAGTACAACATCCTTTAACCCCAAAATTCTATTGCCTTCCAAAGATCCATAAACCTAATTGCCCATTTAGACCAATTGTTTCCTACATTGATTCGCCATACTATTTTTTAGCAAAATATTTTTCAGATATTTTAAAGAATGTCACCATAGATTCTCCATACCGTTTAAATAACTCTTTCCAGTTAATAGAACATATAAAACATAAAGTAATTCCTCCTGATTGTTCCTTTATGAGTCTTGACGTCATTAATTTATTTAATAATCTTCCGCATGATCTAATTATTACAGCTATAAAGAAAAGATGGATACAAATAGTTGAATTCACTTGTTTACCGATGGAAATTTTTATTTCAGGAATAGAATTACTTTTAAAAGCATCATATTTCACTTTTAATAAAAAATATTATACGATGAAGAGAGGTTGTCCAATGGGCAGCCCATTAAGTCCTGTTTTGGCGGATTTAGTATTACAAGATTTGGAAAATCATGTCTTA
Source organism: Ctenocephalides felis (assembly GCF_003426905.1). Classification (NCBI taxonomy): domain Eukaryota; kingdom Metazoa; phylum Arthropoda; class Insecta; order Siphonaptera; family Pulicidae; genus Ctenocephalides; species Ctenocephalides felis. The sequence continues at coordinate 62,874 of NW_020538308.1, forward strand.
AATTCTTTACCTTCCAAACCTATGGTCTATTTCAGATATGTCGATGACACATTAATATTACTTAATAAAAAAGATATAGATAATGTTTTCAACAAATTCAATGAGTACAATTCTTTTTTACAATTCACTCAGGAACTTGAAAATGATTCGACGTTACATTTTCTTGACGTAAAACTCATTAATAGAGGCGGTGTATGTTATACAGACTGGTACAGAAAAGATAGTTGGTCCGGGAGATACATTAATTTTAATTCGCATGTTCCTCTCAATATAAAAATTTCTACCATTCTAAATCTTGTAGATCACGCTATTTTATTATCTGATCCCCTGTTTTATGATACAAACATAAAATTAGTTAAAACGATCCTACTTGGCAATAATTTTCCATATAAGTTAATTTGTCCAATTATTAAAAATAGAGTCGCAAAATTACTTGAACCTTTTGATAAGAAACCGGAAGAGCCTAGCAAAACAAGTGTTCCTGAAAAAACTTTTTTCATTAATTTTCCATATCTTGACAATAATTTTAACCAATTATCAAAAAGACTTTTCAAAAAACACAATATTCGTATTACTTTTTCTCCATTAAAACAATTAAAATTTTTATATTCCAAAATTAAAGATGAAACTCCATTAACAAAAAAGAAAGATATAGTTTATAAAGTAAATTGTTTGGATTGTAATTGCTCTTATATTGGCCAGACCTGCCAGAACTTAGAAAAGAGACTCAGGCAACATGAATTACAATGTGAAAAAATAGATAACAAAAAATTTAAAAGTACACTTGTGGATCATGCTAATATCAACAACCATAAGTTTGATTTTGACAATCCCCAAATTTTATTCCATGAGAAAGACTTATTTAAACGGAGCATGGCAGAATCAATGTTAATAGTTCGGACTAACAATAGCATAAATCTAAGAACCGACACAAATATTTTACATGACACTTATATAAACATCATTAATAATTTATAAAATTTTTTCATTTATCTTATTCTTTTCAATAAATTAATTTGTTTTTTCATTTTTATCGATTTTGTATGCGATAGCACTCCTTTTGTTTATATTATAATGATACCCTCTCTGTCTCCATCTATATAAGTACTTCAAATTTGTTTAGAATATTTCTGTAAGTGTTATACGAGTATGTTTCTTTAGTACTGTGTCAAGCATTGCAAGGAATAGTTGGTGTTTTTTGTATACCAAAAAATTAAATGAAATTTAAATAAATTATTAAAGAATGTGTAGTATATAAGTAACTGTTTTTGAAATTACACTGAAGATGAGACACACCATGGTCTCGAAACGTCTGTAATCATAAAATAAAGTTGTGTTAAACAAATCTGAGTGCTGTTTTGTTCATATTAAACAATTAATATTCGTTCCACTCATATCATAAAATTCTATAATATATATATATATATATATATATATATATATATACATATATGTATATATATATATATATATATATATATATATAAAACTTAAAGCCGATCGCGCAACTACTAAGATAAATCTGTTTATAGAATCAATTTAAATTTTGTTAACATATATATAGTCAAAATTACTACATCCATTATTTCAAATATTATTTCTAAAAAAAATTTACTAAAAAAGCACATACGAACTTATATTTTATATATTATCAATTTAAAAACAAAAAATTATTTACTTATAAACTACTAGCAAACTGGGCGAACTCCGTTTCCCCACTAGATGGTTTCGTTTTATGTAACATTTCGTTAGGTGAATAAAAGATGAAGAAAAAAATTGCCTGCCATTGAAATTGAATAAAAATTTGCACTATACACGTGATTGATTTGATGGTTTCCAATTGAAATATTAGGAAACGAATAACTGTTTTTTTACTTTTTTGCACAATTTCACAGTGCACAATTTCACACAATGCCGGTTTGTCACATGAAATTAACTGAGCAGATAACAATGAGTAGCTGTCAAACAATTGAGCAGCAGTCAAACAAAAATATTAGTTTGAGCTACGTATCAGAGATGACGCTGTATGTGAAAAAAGAAAAAGTGTTTTCCGCTTTTCTGTTGAAATCTTTTTTCAATTTTCTTTGCTACAAACCTCACGGAGTTCCAACGAATGCAAAATCGTCGAAGGAAAACCCGACTTATTTTTATATAGTAGATAATACTATTTATAGAAAAAATTTTTTTTATTAAAATTGTAAACTATTTAAAGTTTTAATATATCCTACAGAAATATGTGGTATTTCGAAAAATAGTTTTAGTCGCCAGGTTATCGGCTCAAACACGAATAGGACGCCTTAGAGTCGTCGTAAGTCTACCGGACGAAACATAAACTAATGGGACGCATGGCATCCCATACCGTAATTAAACATTCGAGGAATGAAAATAATCAATAAATGTTTTAAAGATATTCAAATAGATTATTTATTATAAATACATGCTGTAAAATTATAAGTGCTAGTTAAATTGAGCGATGAGCATATTTTATAAACAACTCTAAATTTTATTTTTTTGATAATTTAGAATTTTGACATTTTTTTCGAAGATTAAAATTTTTTGCAATTTAAAAAAACGTTTTATTTAAATATTTTGAGAATTTGGATATTTTTGAAAATATCCGATTTTTTTTTTAATTATCGAATATATTTCAAATTTTTGTAAGAAATCTTTTTTTTTTAATATTTCAAAATTTAGTTTTTGTTTTGAAAATAATGAAAAATTTTGAAAATTTGATTTTTCTAAACTTTGAATTTTTTTGAAAATTTTGTTTTGTTTCTTTGAAAATTTTAAAAATTACTAAATTTTCTGTAAATGCATTTTTTGCACACTCAGGCAAAATGTTTTTTTTTAATTAATTTAATCGGATAATCCGTTCTCTCAAAAACTGCATAACCGTTTTTACCCTTTGCGCTCTATACCTCCGAAACGGCAAAATTGCCTTTGGCAAAAACGCCTCGCGATCGAGTACGAATCGAATGATTTTTTCATCATACAAATCGGTTATTCCGTACTATCGAAAATGTCGAGGACATTACTGTTTGAACCAGATAAATAAACTTCAAAATTAAAAATCTTGTTTTGGTACGGAACCCAAAAAAAAATTTACACAAAATGTGTACACATTATTAAAATCTCTATAAAATATTTAATAATTTAATGTATGTCTAATAAACATTTTTGACCGCCAAATAACACTTTTTTAACTTATTTTTGTTGAGAATCCATAACCGCTGGACCTGCCTCCCCAAAATTTCCACCAGTTATTCATCTTATCAATACAAGTAAAATGTTTTTTGAAATATTAAAAGCGGACGCTCCGTTCTCTTCTGAGTTACCATTTTTGTCACTTTTTGCTCCGTATCTACGGAACGGCTAGACCTGCCTCCGCCAAAAAATAATCAGCACGTCTCCTTATCAATACAAATTGAATGTTTTTTGAATTATTCAAATCGGTTGATCGATGTTCCCGAAATCGTCGACAAAATTTTGTATCCGCACACACACACTTCCATTTTTTCTAAGGTATGCCAAAATATTCAGAAATCTTTGAAACGTAAAGAAATATAAAAATTTTCATTTTCGATTTTTTTACGATTACTATAACTTGCCTTCATTGAAATTTTGAATCATTCAAATCGGAAACTCCATTATTTTAACAACTCAATTACCATTGGTACTTTTGCCCTGTATCTTCGAAACTTGTCTTTGCCAAAAACTCATCTGCACGTCTCCCCATCAATACAAATGAAATGCTTTTAATTATTTAAATATTTTATAAATGAAATGATTTTAATATGAAAATATTTTATAAAATATTTTCTAATCAGCGCCTCCAATGGTGCTGATTTAGAACGTATGATTTTGTAGCATTCATTCAATATCATAAAATTACTGACAATGAGTAAATTCTCGGCCTAATAGTTAGAGTTACTAAGTCTCTTCTGTTGAGTAGTCGCATAAGTTGGCTGTCACAAAACTGACAAAAAATAGTAAAACCCAAACCACAAATGGAATACTTTTTAAATTGACTTCAATTGAAATAAAGATTCAATACACCTTTTATTTGTCAATATATTACGAATTAATAAAGTTTAAACAAAAAAAAATTACTAATGAAGGTAAAATAAGTTGGCATACCAAATCATCTAGGAAAAATTATAATACTATAGAAGATTTTATTTGTTATTTTATATGCTAACCTGAAGCATGTGATAGGCATATTTGAACATCAAAATTTCGGGAATATAGGATGTTAATTCCTTGTGAAACATAATGACCATCCATTCTTTTACCCATCAAAATGAATTAAAACTAATAGATGATATGTATATAAAACTAAATTATTTATAAATAATAAATATGTAAAATCTTTTAATAAATTATATCCAACTATATAATAATATCAAAAAGTCTTAAACCTGATTTTAGATATTTTTAATTGACTAAAATAATATATAATTTTAATAACTTGTACTTAAGTCCACCTTGCAATAAGGGAAGTTAAAAGTGCCTGTAAATAAATAAAGTTTATAATAACCAATTTATGTTATATATTTTATTTTTTTTATCATCTGATATAATACCGACTCATTGAGATATTAATAATGGTGAAAGTATGCATGATTTATCATGATATTTTTAATTACTTATTAAATATTTGATAAATAAGATATTCACGGCAGGAATCTTCAAAAATATATTAGTAGACGGTCCAGATAATGCGCAGGTCAGTATCTAATCGTTCGTCTGGTGAAGATACGATCTCACGCATCAACCAAAAGTCGCACGATGCATTTTAATATAAATACCGCGATTTCAATGAAAACAATTCATATCACAGCTAGATTTTAAAAATGAAAGTTATATTAGCAATTTTATTGGTAGCAGCGGCTACAGCTGCTCCGGGTAATATAATTTAGAATATTTATTGTCATTTTCAATGCCATATTAAAAAATCAAATAATTAACTTTTCAGACGAGGATGTTATCGGTTTTCCTGACGGTTTCCCGAGAGTAGTTGGCGGCCACACCGCGGACCCACATCAATTCCCGTGGCAAGTGTCCTTGCAGATGTTTGGCAGCCACTTTTGCGGTGGCATTATATACAATTCCAAATGGGTGATAACCGCAGGACATTGCATTATGGGCATAGATGGATTTGAGGTACGTTGTAAGCTTAGTTATTCAAGCAAGTAATGCAATAACAAGTGCCAAGAGTATGCTAAATTCTTCTCTTAGGCGGTAGCAGGAAAACATGATCTGTCCAAGACCGAGTCGACTGAACAACGTTCTGCCTTCAAGAAAACCTTTGTGCACAAGTCGTACGGAGGTAGCGTTGGTCCTTATGATATTGCAGTGGTACGTAAAAAATATGATTGTTTATAAATGAGATTTCATAAGTTATAACTAATATTTCTAAATCAGATTGAAGTGGATCCACCATTTAAATTTAATGAAGCCGTGCAGGCTGTAAAGTTGCCTTTGAGAGATGAACCTCATTCAGGGCAGGTGACATTATCCGGATGGGGATCTACATCGACCACTAGTTTCCCTACATATCCAAATCTTTTGCAGGTAATGAAATGAAATCTATTAGATTGTGCGTGATAACCAATATATTATTTGTCGTTAGACCGTGAACAAACCAATTGTATCTTATGCCGAGTGCGAAAAGGTTTTGGGAGGTCCCGGAGCATCTCCGCTTCATCCCTTAAATATCTGCACCGGACCCTTAACCGGCGGAGTCAGCGCATGCTCCGGAGACTCTGGCGGACCCCTGGTGCAGTACAACGGAAATGGGGTAATCTCTCTAAAAATGTATACTTAATGTATTTTTGAATAATTTTTAAATTAATGATTTATCGTTATAGGCTACACTCCTGGGTATTGTGTCTTGGGGTTACATCCCTTGCGGGTCTTTGAACCGACCTTCAGTTTATACGAGAGTTTCAGGATACTTGGATTGGATTAGGGAAAACACTAAATAATATAATTATACTTAATTAAATTTTATATATCTTAAAAAATCTGATTTCATCATATATGTAATGCAATAATTATTATGTTAGTAAATAATGGATATTTAGCGAAGGGAATAAAATAAATTTATTTAAAAATCACGTATTTTAATTTTTGAAAAAGTTTTGGTGCCCTTTACTTTTGCACAAATATAGAACATCTTTATACGCAATCCTAATTATAAACTGCAGATATTTAAAATTACTTCAATAATATAATATACATAATATAAATCACAATATGTCTTTGATATACTATCACCTTATATGTATATACTATTAATAATTTAACGAAAGTATTAGAAAAAAACTTAAATTGTCTATTTCTAGTAGTTTAAGATTAAAACTATCATTGACGATTACTAAAATTTTGCGCCCAAATTACAGTGAGATAAAAGAAATCTCCTTGGTGGCTTCTAAAAATTGCTTATCTTTGACCAACATAATTAGGTGGGTTATTCAGAATATATCGATAAAGATTTTATTGAATAAAGTATTTATCAGTTAAAATATTATTTAGAATACATATTAGTTGAAATACTAGTTAGAATTTATAGTTTAAATGCTATCAATTACATTATCAGTTACGATTTACATAAACGCAGTGCAGAATTGGAAACTATTGATATGACTTTGATAAACCAATTGCTTGTTTTCGAGTATTCATTTATAAAAGTTTCATTCTGTCAAAATACGCAATTTGAAAATTATATTTAATTGCTCTCATTATTATGTCAAAAGAGACTATTATGCATCAGGCATGAACTGAAAGGGAAATTATGAATTGTTTATAATTATTTAAATTTATAATATATATTATTATTTGACGATGATTAAAATATATTTTCAAATTAATTCACAATAAAAGATAAGACACTTATGCTTAGAATAATCAGAATCTTGAATTGTTTGATGGCAAATGTTTATTTTAATTATGTAATCGTTGACTTTATATGACAAGTCAATACTAGTACATACCAATATAAGATAAATTATGCACTAAATCTATTGAATTGATATGCGGGAGCGACGGGACTTGATTCGGAGGTCCCGGGTTCGATACCCACTTCGAGCAGCCTGTTAGGCAACAGTGACAACAATTTTCATTTGAAAATATAGAAAGCAATATGTTTCCAAGTGAAAATAGCTCTCACGGCATTGCTGCACCAATAAAAAATATCAGCCTATTAGATAAATTCTAATAATATAAAATTGTAAAATATGGATGGTCAACATTGGGTTACCATCTAAGAATACGAAGTAAGAAAAGGTTTCAGCTCAACAGCTTATAGATCGTAAGGTTTCTAAAACACTCATTTGTAGTCGAAATTGAAGGCCATTGAAAAAGCTCATTGAAATGTAACCTATGAAACTATTCCAAAATACCTCGTCATAAATATGTTAAAATGTTATAAAAAAACAGAACTTAATAAACGAAATAATAATTATGCTACATAGGGTGTAACACATCTATAAGTGAAAAAGTCACATTGCTATTTATAGTAAATTTTGTATGGTGATTTATGCAAAACTTACAACATTCTTATCATTAGCATTGAAGCATTGCTGTTTATAATTTCAATCCAATTGTTTATAATAAAAAGCCGCAGCAAAGCGTGGCCGCACATGCTAGTATATATGTTTATATATTATTTAATTAATTAACTCCCAAAGCGTCAAAATAAGGTGAATGTATTAAAAGTAGTAACGCTTTGATAACAAAATGTGCTTCATAAATCCGCAGGGATAAACACTGCACAATAATTGAAAAAAAAAAAACAAACAAAACAACATTCTAGAAACAAAAATTACACAATGTTAGGTTAGAAAACCGCATGGGTTCAGAACAAATTTCACAATATTTTATTTCGACGCATAGGGTGTTAATTAACAAAATACATAATTTGTTTCAACATTGAACAAAAGAAAACTCACCACCAACACGTCATTGTTTGTAATATAATTGCCACGTAAGTTCCAATTTATTGATGCACGAAGACGTCCGCCATTGAACAATTAACCCACAAGAGCTGCAAACTATGAAGAGCTGTACAACTCTGTGCGATGTAATATTTACTTACAGGTTTTTCTTTTTAAGAATCATAATTTTATGATTTTACATACACATTATTACACACACACCACACTTCACAAAACAAGAAAAATAAAACTGTTCACATAATATTGGAACTAGTCAAATCAACTGTCTCACTAGCAAACATGATTATGACTCATCAAATCAGCATTGCTTACAAAGCGGCAGTATTTAACTACACTGCTGACTTCTAATTCTATAAAACTGAACTAGGCATAAGGTTTACCATTGAAGCCTAACTGGCAAACCACTGCCAAGGTATGAGTTCTGAAATCTGGCAATAATTTGCATCTTAAATATTTCAGAATTTAGAAGTCGTATTTTATTTTGATTATTAATATAAATTACCTTATTAATGTAAAATTAATAATTACGATAAGAATTATTTTCTAAATACGTAAAGATAATTTTTTTAATATCAGGACGCCAAGTGAAAAATCTATCATATATTGAGAATATAAAAGGTCATAAAATGTGCAAAATGAAAAATGGAAATATGTACAAATTTGTTGAATATCAAATACTTAAGTAGGATTTTATTAAGTTATTTTATTATTATTTTTTTGTTATACTTTTAATTACAATATGTCATACTAGGACATTCAATATATGTTTTGATGGCAACCTTTGAAAGGATGGCAACCCAAGGCTTTTTGAAAGGATGGCTACCCATAGGCTTTTTGAAAGGATGGCAACCCAAGTTGTCCAATCCAATTGTGACTAATCAACTATACTCGAAGGATTTGTTGACATTTTGACATGATTTATTCGCAGCAATAAGGATCATATTAAGATCTAAGACCTCAAACGGAAATTTGACATCAAAGCTGCCTGATGTCGGCCTTGGTCGTGGCTGAGATCAAACCAGCAAACCCGGGATTAGTTGATGCTAGCCCACGTCCGAATTGATTACGCCATCGTTGGCCCAATAACATAATGTCCGAAATAAATTTTTCCTATTTGTTATTTATTATTTCTTTCTCCAACTTGTTTAATTTTTAAGTATTAATTGATAAATTGCTACTCTTACACATTATCATTATGATTGTATTTTCAGTTCTGCAGTTATCTGCATACACTATAAAAACAGTTTTTCTCTTTATTAAATTATAATCTGTCTTTACAAAAATGATTAATTTCTGGATTTTTTGAAAACTATCAAATTAAGGGGGTTGTTCTTTTTTATTTTTTTTTTCGATTTTGAAATTTTTTGATATTATGAAAGCTAAAAACCTTAGAATTATTAACTTCCCGAAGGAGAAGTTTATGTTTTCATCAAAAAATCCGATTCGCTAATTTTATGTTTTTTCGACGTTTCGAGCCATTCTGAATCGAATGAGACCAAATTTGGAAAAAGTACGTGTGTGTGTGTGTGTGTGTGTGTGCGTGTGTGAACAGATTTTTTGCCGTAAATCGACGTTTTCTCCAAAACGGCTGGACCGATTTCAAAAATTTAAAAGCCATTTGATGTATCTCGATGAGGACTATGAGTTTTGTGCGGCGTCTCTGAGTTTTGTGCGGCGATCGGCCGGGCCGTTTCTTTGTAAATTGCAGAAAAGTGAAAAATTTTTCGCCCACGTTTTAGCCCGCAATTCTGAATCGATTCTGAAAATTCAAAAACCATTCGATAGATATTGGTTGGGAATCGGGCTGATTAGTTTTTGGTAAAGATCGGCCGAGCCGTTTTCTTGTAATAACGTTCTAAAAAAAAAATTTCGACGATTTTTATGATTTTTTTTTGATGGTAGATATCATAGTTTTCTAGGTCATACTAAAATATTACGGCCCTACGACAACTCGTTTAGCTTTAAAAATTCGTCAAAGTTTGCAAAAATTGGTATAGTTTTTTTGACATTTGTCAAAATTAGACTTTTGATCGACGTTTTCTCAAAAGCGCCTGAACCGATTTCAGAAATTTAAAAGCCATTTGATGTATTTCGGCGAGGACTAGGGAATGCAATACCGATCAAAAATTTAATTACCGGTATTTCGATATTTTCGACTTTTAAAACCGGTAAACCGGTAAATTACCGGTAATAAGATTATTTTTAAAAAATGTAAACAAAAATTGAAAGTTACTTATACAAATATAAAAAACAGACCTAATAAAGATAAAAAATAATAATAATAAAAACCAAAGAATAAAAGAACAATTGAACAACAAAACATTTATTTTTAATAATAATGTAACAAAATAATATAAAAATTAATAAAATATAATTACATGAATAAAAATAGTTTATTATAATTACTTATGCGAACTAAAGTAAGATTTTAAAAAACAAATATGATCTAACGTACCGTCGTCTAATCTCGATCTTATTTTGGTATTTATATGTTGAGCAGCTGAAAAAGCTCTTTCCGACTCCACGCTTGTTGGCGGTATTGTTAATAAATGTTCATATGCAAGTTTTAGATGTACCCCCCTAACACATTTTGCTACTTGTCCTTGTTTGGCAACTAAATAATAATGCCACACAGAATTCACCTCGTTTCCTTTCTTATGTTCTTGAAATATATTGGTTTCTGAATTCATACTTTTGATTAAAAAACAATTGTTTTAAAATTAATAATTTTCCACAAGCACGAAGTAAACAAACTTTCCTAAAATTACTTAAAACTTCACTTATTGGAAAAACACTCCGCACTGAATTAAAAAAATATATTCTCAAATAATTAATTTAGTCAATTTATAATTTTGCACAAGCACAAATTTATCAAACTTCACTACAAAATTGTATCTACGCGTTGAAAAATAACTTTGCACTGAACTACTAATTTCTATTCTAAAATAATTATTTCACTAAATTAATATAACTAAACAACTTTCGATCTCAATTTGTATCTACGTACTGACAAAACACTTTGCAATGAACAAATGGCTGTGGAGTTGTATTAGACGATATTTCAATTGGCACTCTAGTAACTTCCACAAAGAAAAATAATTCCCCGAATTAATGCCTAAAGAAAATAGTAGTTCCCCGAATAAATTTAAATAAGTAAATACACTAAAAAAATAATGTTTCTCCGAGTTACTATATAACTAGTGCTAGAAGAGTCGAGACAAATTATCGATATCGAGTGCTGAAAAAATAATTGTTGCTAAAATAACAGTAACAAAAGTATTAATACTACTCAATATTGACTATTGAGTACTTTTTATCAAAATCAATATTTTACACAAGTTATTTTGATACTAAATTAATATACGAAACTTTATTTAAAACAATATAATGATCCTATACTATTCTCAAAATGCGACACTTTGTACGTGAAATATATTTAATTTTTTTTTTAATTTTCAGGATTAAATTACAATCTGTTTTTTAATAAAAATACTTTCGATAATTATTAGCATGTATTAAGTTAGTATGTATTACCCACTAGTAAGCCCATGTCACTTTAAAAATCCGTTACATTTTTATATAAGATCTAATAACATCATTATTGATTAGTCCGTTCTATTTATTGAAATACGATATGAAGCCCTTTGAAAAGTAATAAATATTCAGTTTAATGACGAGTCGAGATAATATTTTGACACATGTTTATATAACACAACAGCGTGAAGTGATATTTCTTGTCAGCGATCATGGGATTTAAAACATGTACATATGTAACATGTATCCACAAGCGCCATGTAAAAATATCGAAAATACCGGTATTTTTAAGTCATTTACCGGTAAAATTACCGTCGAAAAATTAAGCGGTTTACCGGTAATTCGGTATACCGGTAAACCGGTATTGCATTCCCTACTTCTCAATATTATTCTGTCTATACATTTAAAACTTATACTTACTTATTTTCAGGAAATAATAATATAGTAGAGAGAAAAAATTTCTATACTTTCATATTTATAAAAGGTAAGCTTCAATAGTTGCTATAATATAATTATTTCCTTCTGCATTTAAAACGCATTCTTATTTATTTTCAGGAAATATTGTTGTAAGCGCAGAAAATGAAGAAACTGGTTTGCTTAGTAGTAAAATTTTATCAAAAAGTTTTTCATCAAAAGTTTGTAACTAAATAAGTTATAGAAAGGAAAGATATAAATTTTGACAGAATAGTCATAATGTTTGATTATAATAAATGCAATGTGGAATGTCAATAAATCTGTGCATTTGCATAGCAAGATTCTAGACTATGATATGAAGTCATTATTTTTTAAGGTAAAAGTAGAGTCAAGTACATTTTACAATCTCATTTTAACGCTTTCATAAATTATTCATATTGATAATATATAATGATATATTATAAATTTATTAACAAGGAATACGAGGTTTCAGATGACAATACAAACTTGGACAAAAATATTTTGGGGTAATGATTGAAAAAGTTTTCCAGTCACTGTTCTAGACGATAAGATAAAAGTTATCACTTCTAAAGGAAAGAGTAATGTCAATCCTATTTTACAATCTCATTTCAATGCTTAGGAAAGTTAATTTGCTTTTATTACTGTTATTCGATTATAATTTACTTGATATATATCAAATGTAAGGTAGGTTTCCCAATGACTGTTCTAGACGATAAAATAAATATTTCATAATGGATAATAAAAATATTAACAACAAATAAAATATGTTCAGATGCTGTGAAATGTTTTATCGAGTGATGATGTTATAAATAGTTAAGTTAATTTGCTTTTATTACTGTTATTTCATTATAATTTACTTGATATATATCAAATGTAAGGTAGGTTTCCCAATGACTGTTCTAGACGATTAAATAAATATTTCATAATGGATAATAAATATATTAACAACAAATAAAATATGTTCAGATGCTGTGAAATGTTTTATCGAGTGATGATGTTATAAATAGTTAAGTTAATTTGCTTTTATTACTGTTATTCCATTATAATTTACTTGATATATATCAAATATAAGGTAGGTTTTCCAATGACTGTTCTAGACGATGAAATAAATATTTCATAATGGATAATAAAAATATTAACAACAAATAAAATATGTTCAGATGCTGTGAAATGTTTTATCGAGTGATGATGTTATAAATAGTTAAGTTAATTTGCTTTTATTACTGTTATTCCATTATAATTTACTTGATATATATCAAATGTAAGGTAGGTTTCCCAATGACTGTTCTAGACAATTAAATAAATATTTCATAATGGATAATAAATATATTAACAACAAATAAAATATGTTCAGATGATGTGAAATGTTTTATTGAGTGATGATGTTATAAATAGAAAAGTTTATATGCTTTTCTTATTGTTATAAAAAAAATTTACTTGATATGTATTAATAAATATCTATTAAAAAAATAATCAATATTTATGACACTTTTGTGTTTCATAAATAATCATATTTTTAATACAGTTATATATTTGTATCATTGTTTATATTTAATAAATTAATTTCCACAAAAACATTCTTAATAAATTTACTTATATGTTCATTTCAGAAATAAATAAATAAATAAATAAATTTCAGGTGTTTTATTGTTAAATAAATGACCTTGATTCATGCGTTATATTATTTCAACTTCAAATCTTCAAATATTTGTGTAATATTTCAACATCAGTTATAAGTTTCAGAATAATTTAATAATTCAATAATTAATAATTCAAAATGTTCACCAGCTGTCTGTCTAATGGTATATTACCTACCAACATTCAACAATTTGTAGGCAACATTGGTTCCAAATTTCCAAATATAGACTAATATAGACCAATGTTGGTTTACCTATATGGCGTCAATATAAAAAATGTTCAATTTTTATGACCAGCCGATATTGGTTTCAAATTTGACCAATGTAGATTGTATATTGCTTGTAGATTCAGACCATATTAATTTCTACATGGGATACTATGTTCACGAAAAATGTTTATACAAGAAGATAAAGAACTAATAGAAAAAATTATTCTCAAAGCTCTTTTTTGAAGTTTGAAAATGCGGTTAAGAGATGGAGAGAACCCCCAAAACTGGATTCCATACGCGATGTGTGAGTAAAAATTGGAATAGTAAATTGAGAGAAGACAATTTAAACTAACCTTAGATTTAAGAACTCTTAACATAAAACACGTTTTCGTTAAATTGGGTGTTAGTATAGAATCAATGTGATAGTCCCAATTTAAATTTTTATGCAATTGAATGCCTAAAAACTTCGAGATAGAAGAAAATTTGAAAATTGTATCATTTACGTTCAGTGAGCTTATCTCATTATTAATTTTATTAACGGTACGAAATGACATTATCTGGGTTTTATCATTATTGAGTAATAGATTATTGGATTTAAACCAATTGGAAATTGAAGTCATTACTAAATTTAATTTGTTACTTATTTCTTCCAAAGAATTTCCCTTAACAATAATACTAGTGTCATCAGCAAAAAGAATAAATTTACAAAGATCTGAACAATTTGGAAGATCATTTATATATATAAGAAATAATAAAGGACCAAGTATTGAACCTTGAGGGACACCGAGTTTGATATTTAATTTGTCTGATATTATTACCGAACCATCATCATCGCTCAAGTAAACAGATTGAGTCCTGTTTGATAAATAAGACGAAAATAAGTCAAGGGCTAAACCACGTACGCCATATTTTTCAAGCTTGTTACAAAGGATATCATGGGAGATACTATCAAAGGCTTTGGATAAGTCACAAAAAATTGTAATGCAAAAGTTGCCATCTTCAAAAGAATAAACAATATCATGTAATAAAGTGTATATAGAATGGGATGTTGAGCATTTTTGTCGAAATCCAAACTGATTTTTAAATAGAATACCGTTTTTTGTTAAAAAATTATTAAGGCGACTATGTAAGATTTTTTCAAAAATTTTATCAAAAGTATTTAATAATGAAATTGGCCTGTAATTATTAATTAAATCAGTAGCCCCTTTCTTATAAAGAGGCTTAACTTTTGAATGTTTAAGATGATTTGGATAGGTGCCTTTATCGATAGCGTTATTAAAACATATGAGAAGTTTATCAATAAATAATGGGAAAAATTGTTTTAAAATGTCAGATGAAATTTCATCTGGTCCTGAGGAATATGAATTATTAAGAGAAAAATTGCATGCAACAATTCCTCGGAGGATATAGGATATAGATAAAAGGAATTTGAATTAGTTTTTATTTTAGAAAAGATTGCATTTGACATGACCGGATCAATAGTTATATTTGAAGTCAAATTAAAAGCTTCATTAACAAAAAAAATATTAAATGCGTTGGCAATTGATAGCTGATCATAAATTTTTATATTATTAAGATTATTCAATATTGGCAGAATTCAATATTGGTATTGAAAGAGCATTCAATATTGGTAGAATTTGCTTTAAAGTTAACTTCCGATTTTATGAGTGACCACATCGCTTTTTGTTTATTATGAGAAGTGAAAATAATATTATCATTGTACTTAATTTTTGCTAGTTCACATAAATCGTTGAAAATTTCTCTATATTTCAGAAAATAAATCATAAAACTAAAATTACTATTATGTTTAGATTCTCTTTCTAAACGCAATAATTTATTATATGAAATACATAGGCCTTGAGAGTACCACGTTTGAGTTTTATTAATGTTCAATTTATGTTTTGGTATAGGGAAAGCAGTGTTGAAATTATGTAAAAAGGAATTTATAAATGTATCAAATGTAAGATAATTGGATTGATCCAACATATTCCAAGTCTCTTTTTTTAGTAGTTCCTTGAAAAGTAATTTATTTTTTATATTAAATTTTCTTTTATACCGATACACATGGGAAGTAGAATTAGTAGTATTAGGCAAAGAGAGCGAAATTCCATAATGGTCAGAAAGACCGGTATTAATTACACATAAATTTACCGTAGATATATTTGTGAAAAAATTATCAATACAATAAGAGGAAGAGTTAGTTATTCTCGTCGGGTCTTTAATAGTAGGAAATAATCCGAATGATTCCATGCTAAGTTTGAAACTATCACTAATCCGGTCTCTTTTGTTTAAATGGATATTGAAGATATAAATGATTTTGTTTATAAATCTTTACTGCCGCTTATATATAAGTTATTTTTATATTGCGATATGGATACTTACGATATGATATGGATATATTATATACATTGTCAATAACGAAATGCACGAAAAATTCTCAGAAACGTATTATTATTTTAAAAATATGCTAACACCAAACCCTAGTGCGGTCCTAACATTTCAATTCATTATTTGGATATATTATTCTTTAGCAAAAATGATGCGAAAGGTTTATGGCTTTTGAAAAGAGTGAGAAATTGTACATTTTCCACGTCACAGAAATGGTGGTGTTCAAACTTGTTATTTTAAATATATAAAATTTGTGAATGAGTAATTGATAATTTCAAATTAGCATTTGCCTGCATTTCACCAATTAAGTATTTCACAATCATACAAAAAGTTATTTATTAATTAATTTAAAAGATCACATTTTAATGACCAATATTTTTATTTACATATTGTTATCTTTGAAACGTCTGTAATTCCTAAAATCACAATTTGGAGCAAAGCAGCTGTTTTCAAATTTATATCCCAAATGTTAAAATTTTTGATGATATTTCAATGGGAGCAATAAAAATTTAATCCCTAGAAATGGAAAAATTATACCTATGAACAGTTAAACGATATAATGTTATTTTCAGGAGCAATATAGAGGATTTTCCAAAATAAAGAACTTGTTTTCGCGGGTAAAGGTTTCGTTTTAAATACGATTTCGATCATTTTTGCATTTAATAATGATAATGGATAAGTTTTGAATACTTTTGGTTCAATCAATCGCCAATGAAACACATTCATGATCGAATATTTAAAATGTGTAAATTATTTTATTTATGACAGGCTAAAATCAATCCTATTTCAATAGCCTTCCGCATTGAAAAAATATTAATTCCTGCGTAAAAAAACAAAAACAATTAAAAAAAAACAGCCAAAACTGTTTGTGTTTATCTGCACCTACTTATATCAACTCAAATTAATTTGTTCTAAAAATAAAAATACAAAAGTCTACGAAAAATTATATTATTCAATCGACAATTTTTAAACCGTTTATCAACCCTTAAGAAACATTTGGTACATCACAAATTATTTTCGCGTCTATAATATTTAGGGCAGAAAGTCTACCATATGGCAGTAATTTAAAAAAAGACACATTCCGTTGAATGGCCGTAAATATTTTTTCTGATTCTTGTTAAATCTCGATATACAAATAAGGACCGCATTTGGTCATTTTTATTATTTATTGAAAGCAATTAGAAAAACAGCCATACGTTTCAGTCTTCATCGAAACTGTCATTCAGTGGAAAACCAAAAACTTTTTTTTGTAATTAATTTAGAAAAGGATTAATTAGATATTCAAGGAATTAATTACAAAAAAAACTTTTTAGTTTTCCACTGAATGACAGTTTTGATGAAGACTGAAGCGTATGGATTAATAAAGCTGTTTTCCTAATGCTTTAGTTTTTTTTATTTGGTGATATTGCCTGACTCAACACACCCTTTAATATATATATATTAGGGAGGGCCGAATCATTATAGAAGTAAAATTAAGCGATATGGGCACCTTTTCATATGAAATATATGTGTTATTTAAATGAATTTTGACTTCAAAACCATATATCGCAAATAACTCTTCAGCCAGCGAAATTTTCAATAAAATACTGTTTTTAATAAGTTAATATATTAATTTAGGCATGTGAATAATTCAAATTGTGAGTTATATTTCTATTGATAGTTTGTACGGGGGTTTTTAAATCGGGTTTAGTTTGTTGTTATTTATTTCCATCAGAGTGCGCTAGTATTTTTTTATTATAATTCTCGAAGTTTCGAAAAGAATATATTAATATGAAAAACCCGCATTAATATTCATTCAGTTCTCCAGTTAGACGTGAAGTATCAATGGCGAATTCTTATTTAAATTCAGGCGCAAGTGCCAGTAATTTGAATCATATGCGCTCGCATGATCAAATTACATTTGGGGAAGCAGGAGAATTTACTGGAGTAAATCTTCCGACAAGTATGGAAATTATCAGGTATTATTTTTATTTGGCCGAAGAATCAAAAAAACAAAATAAAATGTTTTCATATAAAACATTTACTCCAAATGTGGTAACGAAATTGATTCAGACGTGGGAAAAAATTGATATTCCAATTATGGAGAAACGAAGTATCGCTAGAAAATTGAACCGATTGATTGATAAATATAAAAGTACAAATAAAAGCAAGTCTACCCAAGCATCATTTCAGGAGTTTGTAGAATCCACGAAAGATTTATTTTATATTGGAAAATGCAAATGCGATTTGCGAAGATTACTGTGTTCCTGTGGACTGATCCCAGAACATTTACAAGCGTTTATGATGGATCAACATAATGAGAGGAAATCTACGATACCAGAATATATTATAAAAATTGAAGATGAAGTATCAGAATCTACAATAACTAGCAATATTACTCCAGGTGAGACATATACTCCAGATGTTGATTTTGATTTTAAAAGCAGTTCGGAAAGTTCACAAAATACTTCTCATATAAAACGTGGTCCATATAGTCGAAGATATAAGGCTCCAAGCTATGCCTTAATGTGCGACAGATTTGCAATTTCTGATAGAGTTGGTTCTGGCGTAGTGACGGCAATCCTGCGTGACCTGGGCATAACGGATGATTGGGGCAATCCTGTCATTATGGATAAAAATAAAAGCGTTTGTGAGAGGCAGAAAAATAGGCAAGCTCTACACAAACGATATGATTCTTCTGAATTAATAGCATTTTCATTCGACGGCCGAAAAAATGATTCTATTACCATGGAAAAAATCGATAAGAAGTTTCACCCACGAATGATTAAAGAAGCGCATTTAGTTATTTTAAAGGAACCGAATGGCAAATTGTTGGGTTACACAAAATTGGAAAATGAAGGTTCGGAAAGTAAAGTAATCAAATTGAACGAGTTTTTCGCCGATAAAGGAATACCTCTCGATTCTTTGATAGGCATATGTTGCGATGGTGAACCAGCAAATACAGGCGTAAAAAATGGTATTTTACGTCGATTTGAAATTCAGTTAAACAGGCCACTGCATTGGTTTGTGTGTCTCCTCCACTTTAACGAACTTCCACTTCGCCATTTATTTAACTATTTGGAAAAATCATTGACCACTGGACCACGAACAAAAACTGGAATATTAAGCAAACAAATTGAAACATGCGAAAATATACCGGTGAGTTATAACATATTTACTATTTTTAATATCCTATGTTCAAATTCAATATAATTTATTTTTTCCTATATACTTCCAGCCGGTAAAAGACTTTGAAACAATCCCACTTGAAAATTTGGCTGATATAAGTCCTGCTGAATCGACAACTGACTCAAGTTATTTAATAAAAATAGCTAGAGCAGTTGCTTCTGGAGAAGTATCTGGACAGACTTAGCTAACATGAAACCAGGGCCAATAGCACATTCCCGTTGGCTCACGAAGGCTAGTAGGTTACTTCGGTTATATGTAATTACTAATAAGCCATCCAAAAATTTGAAAATTCTGGCAA
>NW_020538308.1:87500-123709 GCF_003426905.1 Ctenocephalides felis
ATTGCGCCTTTAGGTTTTGTATTTCCCAATGACTCGCGCACATGCTAGACTCCTTGGTCCGTGTTTCAAGACGGGTCCTGAAAGTACCCAAAGCAATAGCATCGCTGACCGGTAATAGAGTCCGTTCGAGAACACGGTAGCTAACAGCTCGAGGCGGCATCGATGCCGGACTAGGTCCGACGGCCAATAACAATCCGTGCTTGCAACCGGCCGAACGCTTAAAAGCGACCCTATACCATATCATTTATACCGTCTGGCAGTCGGCCGGAGCACGCGGGGTCTGGCGCGAATAAATTCGTGACAGGCTACCGCCGCGGTCGTAGATCGACACCAAACGGGTCGCGACGTCCTACTGAGAGAGAAGTGCATGCCAACGCCGCCTGACACATAAACCAACGGCGTATCGCGGGACGAATCCCGGTCAATCGCACTAAATGGAAGACAACGATGACATTGAATCTCTCCTTTCGATCTTTCGGGTTTCTCAGGTTTACCCCTGAACGGTTTCACGTACTCTTGAACTCTCTCTTCAAAGTTCTTTTCAACTTTCCCTCACGGCACTTGTTCGCTATCGGTCTCGTGGTCATATTTAGCCTTAGATGGAGTTTACCACCCACTTAGAGCTGCACTCTCAAGCAACTCGACTCTGAGGAGAGATCCTCTCGATACGCGCAACGGTCGCTACGGGCCTGGCACCCTCTATGGGTAAATGGCCCCATTCAACATGGACTTGAACTCGCCGCAACGCACCGAGATAATCGGATCCTTCCTAACACTACATTTCCCAGCGTCCGTCTCCGGCCGCGGGATTTAGTGCTGGGCTCTTCCCTGTTCGCTCGCCGCTACTAAGGGAATCCTAGTTAGTTTCTTTTCCACCGCTTAGTAATATGCTTAAATTCAGCGGGTGATCTCATCTGCTCTGAGGTCGTATTATGATTATGATGTGCTTGCAAACGTTAGTAAGCAAGCGCACACAAAATCGACGAGGAACCTTTGAATCGTCCAAATTTGCCGGAACGAAACCGCATTTCGAAGAGTTCGGGTTTCCGGTTATTGGGAGGGTCGCAAGAATATAAAATCTCTAGGACTCACAACCCGTTGTAATCCCACAGAACGTCAACGAACGGAAATGTCCGATGTTGCAAAGTGGACTGGCTCACACGTTGAGTGAATTATTTAAGAGCACGCATATACGCGAAACTCCATCATTCGCCGGCAAGCCGTTTAAAGCAAGCGGCAGTCTGGTAATGTTATACGACTCTCAGCCAGAGGTGGTCCGGGAACAGTATCCGAGGACCGCAATGTGCGTTCTAAATGTCAATGTTCATGTATCCTGCAGTTCACATGTCGACGCGCAATTAGCTGCGTTCTTCATCGACCCACGAGCCAAGTGATCCACCGTTCAGGGTGATTTTATATATATTTATACATGTTTCGATCGTGATTTCCTCGAAATCGTTTAAGATAACTCGGGCGATTCTGAAACTAGTATGATTACTATGGTTACAATTAGTACAGAACATCTAAGGGCATCACAGACCTGTTATTGCTCAATTTCGTGCGACTAAATGCCGCCTGTCCCTCTAAGAAGATATATTTGTACGCCGGTAGTGAGAACCACAACCAACAACGACCGAAGCCGAAGCGGAGGGTCTTTGCGATACCAGAAAGTACGTCTATTTAGCAGGCTAGAGTCTCGTTCGTTATCCGAATTAACCAGACAAATCACTCCACCAACTAAGAACGGCCATGCACCACCATCCACCGAATCAAGAAAGAGCTCTCAATCTGTCAATCCTTCCGGTGTGTGGACCTAGTGAGGTTTCCCGTGTTGAGTCAAATTAAGCCGCAGGATCCACAGTGCCCTTCCGTCAATTCCTTTAAGTTTCAGCTTTGCAACCATACTTCCCCCGGAACCCAAAAGCTTTGGTTTCCCGGAAGCTGCCCGCCGAGTCATCGGAGGAACTTCGGCGGATCGCTAGCTGGCATCGTTTATGATTAGAACTAGGGCGGTATCTGATCGCCTTCAAACCTCTAACTTTCGTTCTTGATTGATGAAAACACATTTGGCAAATGCTTTCGCTTCTGCCCGTCTTGCGACGATCCAAGAATTTCACCTCTAACGTCGCAATACGAATGCCCCCAGTTGTCCCTATTAATCATTACCTCGGAATTCCGAAAACCAACAAAATAGAACCGAGGTCCTATTCCATTATTCCATGCACACAATATTCAGGCGAATGAGCCTGCTTTAAGCACTCTAATTTGTTCAAAGTAAACGTACCGGCCCACCTCGACACTCGGTGAAGAGCACCTTGGTAGGATTTTGAGTTGGGCCGCCTTTTTACGGGCTAAGCCCACCGGTAGGACGTCCCACAGACATGCCTGTTGAACACCGCGAGCGGTGAACCGACAGTGTGGGACACAGATTCAACTACGAGCTTTTTAAACGCAACAACTTTAACATACGCTATTAGAGCTGGAATTACCGCGGCTGCCTCTAATCGCTGGAATTACCAGACTGGCGCTCTAATAGATCCTCGTTAAAGGATTTAAAGTGTACTCATTCCGATTACGGGGCCTCGGATGAGTCCCGTATCGTTATTTTTCGTCACTACCGCCCCGTGCCGGGAGTGGGTAATTTGCGCGCCTGCTGCCTTCCTTGGATGTGGTAGCCGTTTCTCAGGCTCCCTCTCCGGAATCGAACCCTGATTCCCCGTTACCCGTAACAACCATGGTAGTCGCAGAAACTACCATCGACAGTTGATAAGGCAGACATTTGAAAGATGCGTCGCCGGTACTAGACCGTGCGATCGGCACAAAGTTATTCAGAGTCACCAAGTCAAACGGTGAACAAGGCAAGCCCGCCACCGATTGGTTTTGATCTAATAAAAGCATTCCTTCCATCTCTGGTCGGAACTCTATTTGCATGTATTAGCTCTAGAATTACCACAGTTATCCAAGTAATGTGGGTACGATCTAAGGAACCATAACTGATGTAATGAGCCATTCGCGGTTTCACCTTAATGTGGCTTGCACTGAGACATGCATGGCTTAATCTTTGAGACAAGCATATACTACTGGCAGGATCAACCAGGGTGCTATATATATAATAGCATAGTGCGTAAATGTCCCTCGGCGTCACCCGAGAGACCACACTTTGTATAGAAAAGTTCGATGAATATTTCTAAACAACGAATTTTCTTACATATATATATCTGAGTCGTACGATATTCCCTGAACATAACGAAGAGTTTACATCGCGACTTGATATTTTATATATTCTGCGCTTACACAGAGGCTAGACCTTTAACAACCGTCGAAACGGCGGTCCGTACATGAAATTTGCGGTCCGCAGACCCAGTTAATTTCAAACAGTCTCTTTACCCTTCGTTAGATTGAAAACGTCGGGGCGAATTCATTATAAGAATTCATCGTTATAACTAACTTTTATTCTCGCTCGGAGAGTATTGAGTTGATTGCATTTGTATATTTTATTTTCCGCATAAGAGTCTTTGCGTCAACGACACATGCCCGCGGATATGCTGTACAGTATGGTTGAACCCGGCCGTAAACCGACACCCGAACATATACGGCGTATATTATTCTAGACACGGTCTACGACAGTTTGACCTGCAGCGACGGGTCGCCTCGGGTTACCGTGCGAACCATCACCGCGATGGTCTGGACAGGCTATATGGCGGGTCGCAAGAAAATAAATTCTCTAGGACGCGCAACCACTTTAGCAATTTTAGAGCACGTTGTGGTCCAAAACCAAAGTAAAATTGAAATATGAATATTTCACTGTGTGTGAGATTGAAAAATCTGCTTTTGCTGATTTTTCATTTTCTTAAAACAACGCAATGAAGCGAATGTTCAAATTCGCACAATTTGAATAAAATGTGCAGAGTATATAGAATACTAACGCAAGCGTTTACTACAATCGACTTTAAAACACTAGACTTTCATCTAGCGCCCAAAGAATTGATTGAGCTATGCGTTTAAAGTATAATATTCAAAAAGAACGCCGTTTTCACAACGAACTTCGTCATTCGCTCAGGCATCTGGCGATACCGAGCAGATATACATGGCAGTGCTCTCACACAATGCATAAGAGCGGTAAGCGGTTGTAAACCGCGTCACGCTGCTTTTGCACACTGCGCAATATTTTGCGACTAGCTCCGGTCAAACGTTAATGAAACGAATGATCATTGCCAGAGGCTTTTGCCCACAGTATATTATACTATAGGAGCGCACTTGATTACAGCAATAATTTGTCGAGTAATCACAAGATTTCATATTTGTGGTCAGCAGACCCAAATAATTTTAACTCGCACCGATCTAACTTTCATAAATGAATGATCCTCGGTGCGAGAAGCTTCGTCAGTTCTGCTTCACCACCCATCTATTTGACTTTAGTCCATTTGTAAAATCCTACATTATTAAAATATATAGATTTTATATTTGCGGTCCGCAGACCCAAATAATTTCACAAGGTTCGCATTAAAGTTGTTTAGTTTATATTTAGTGGCGGATTAGGCTTTCTGCCGCCCTAGGCCCTATCCGATCTTTTTATTAAACAATTTTTTTTTTTTTTTTTTTTTTTTTTTTTTTTTTGTTCAAGTGGAATAAAAACAAGTGCATGTCAGATTGAATTTTACGGTTTATTAAAATTGCATGAAAAGCTTACAAAAGTGTACAGATAATTAAATAATTGCTTACAAAAAACCATACATAATCGAGACTCTAATGTGCGTTTGTGGAATCAAAAAAATGTCTTACATTTCAATCAAGATATAGTAGCGAATATGGAATCGGACAGTAAACCATCAGAAATCCCAAAACTTCGAAAGACCGTTATTGGATCCAGCAAATACAGCAAGATACCTCGCGAAGAAGGTCGGACCAATATGTTTACATCGGAAAAGGTCTCGCTGCGTTCAACTTCATCAGTTTCTGACTCAAGACAGGAAGTAATATCTTCTAGTAATAGTGCATCTACAAGCCTCACTCAAACACATTCTGATGTCAAGAAACCTCCTAATTCATGGCAAGTAGTCAATTTCAAAAAAAGAAAAACTTCATTTGAACCATTAGGAATAGATGTCAAAATTCAAAACAGATTTTCGGCCCTTTCAACAATAGAAACAGCTAATGATGACAACTCAGTTAAACCGGCTCCAGTCAGTAAGCCCCCTCCAATATTTGTTTACGGAGTTGACGATATTAATGATATGTCTAATCAATTAAATGAAATAATTCCGCACGATCAATATTTCCTGAGAAGTTTAGCTAACAATACATTTAAAATTCTATGTAATTCTGTCGACCATTTTCGAACTTTATCCAGACATCTAAAAGAAACTAATGCCGTATATCATACATATCAATTAAAAGAAGAGAAGGCTTATAGGGTTGTTCTTAGAAATGTACACTTTTCAACAAGCACAGATGCAATTAAATTAGAACTATTAAAACAGGGTCATGTAGTACGTAATCTCCTAAATATTAGACATAGAATAACAAAAGAACCTCTTAATATGTTTTTTATTGATCTGGAACCAAATAGAAATAACAAAAATATTTATAACATTTATAAATTATTCAACTGCATAATACGCGTCGAACCACCGAGAAAGTCCAACAACATTATACAATGCACTCGCTGTCAACTCTTTAATCACACCAAAAAATACTGCAATAGACCATTTGCTTGCCTAAAATGCGGTGACAATCATAATACTAATGCTTGTACCAAAGATCCGAATGCTCCGGCATGTTGTTATTTTTGCGACGGTGCTCATCCAGCTAATTATCGCGGTTGCTCATACTTCCAAAAAATTAAAGAACAAAGAAACAAAACTCCAGTAAATCAATCAGTCATAAATCCAAATCCAAATAACCAACATTTTAAAAATTATAATAATTCTAATTCTAATAATAAAATAAACAACATTTCTCCGGCCTTAAATCCAACAATTCAAAATTCATCCTATGCAGACATTGCAAAAAACAATTACTCTGCTTCTAATCATTCACCTTCAAATCCCGATTCTGATTCTCTAGCAACACTTATTTTAGAATTTAAAAATATCTTCAATCAGCTTTTGCAACAGAACACCATAATAATAAATATGTTATCCACGTTAGTCAACAACAAAAGCAATGGCAAAAATAATTAAAATTGCTGAATGGAATGCCAACGGTTTAGTACCTCACAAAAATGAAGTAGAATGTTTTTTAAAGTTAAACTTAATAGATATCTTATTAATCTCCGAAACTCACTTCACTGAAAAAAACCACTTTAAAATTTATAACTACACTACTTATAATTCAAATCACCCAAGTGGCAGGGCTCGCGGCGGTTCGGCTATATTAATCAAAAATAATATAAAGCATTTTGTTCTACCAAATATTTCTGATGATTTTCTACAAGCAACTCAAATTTCTGTTGAAACAAATTTATATAATTTTTGTGTTTCTGCTGTTTATTGTCCACCAAGATTCAAAATTTCTTGTGCTCAGTTTTCTTCATTTTTCTCTCAATTAGGTAATAAATTTATCATTGGTGGTGACTTTAATTGTAAACATATTGCCTGGGGTTCTAGACTGACTACAGCCAAAGGAAAGATTCTTCATGCAGCCATAGGGCAAAATAACCTCTCCTTTATTTCAACTTGCAGTCCAACTTATTGGCCTTCTGACCCTACTAAAGTTCCAGACCTTTTAGATTTTTTTATTGTGAAAGGTATTGATCTTTCAAATCTCAATATTGAATCTAGTTACGATCTCTCTTCAGATCATTCTCCAATACTTGTGACGTTTAGCACATTTCCTACTCCAGTTATCAACAATCATATTCTACACAACAATCTTTCTAACTGGATTCAATTCAAATCCATACTTGATTCAAAATTATTTCTAAAATCTAGGCCTACAAGCGTTATTGATATAGAAAATAATATAGATTATTTTTCTGAGATTATACGTGAAACAACCAAGCAGATCACCCCAAACATTATTCCAAGAAATGATAATCTAATAATTCCGCAAGAGATTAAGAAGCTGATTGCACAGAAACGAAGAGCAAGACGTACCTGGCAACATTCTCATCTACCAACGGATAAGACATCGCTTAATCATCTCAATAACACGCTGAGGAAAAAAATGAAAGAATGGAAGAATTGTACATTCAGGTCGTATATATTGCAGCTAAATAGGTACGATAATTCCATATGGAAACCAATCAGAAACAAAAGTAAACCCCTACAACAAAACCCTCCTCTGAAAATAACCAACCAAAACGGATTCATTTGGGCAAAAAGCAACGAAGAAAAAGCGGAGGCATTTGCTGATCATCTAAGTAGCATTTTTAGCGCTCGAAATATATCCCAGAATAATTTAATTAATAATTTCGTAAATCAACCCATACATTCTACACCGCTAGGACATTTTTCACCAAATGATGTCTTATGTGAAATAAAAAGGATAAAAAATAGATCATCGCCGGGTATGGATAAAATTACTCCAAAGATGTTAAAAGAATTGCCTACAAAAGGTATTTTATATATAACGAATATTTTCAACGCCATACTTCAATACAATTATTGGCCCACAGCGTGGAAGACTGCAGAAATTATTATGATCGCTAAACCAAACAAAAACCATCACACTGCTAGTTCATACCGTCCTATCAGTCTTTTATCGATATTATCGAAAATTTTAGAGAGGCTTTTGTTGCAGAGATTGTCAGAAGATCATCCGAATGATAGTTGGATTCCTCATCATCAGTTTGGCTTCAGAAAAAATCACTCTACAATTCAACAATGCAACAGAACGGTGTCCCGTATTCTTGAAGCCATGAATAGAAAGGAACACAGCGTAGCCGTATTCTTAGATGTCAGTCAGGCTTTTGATAAGGTTTGGCACTCAGGACTCCTATATAAAATCAAAACAACTTTTCCAAACTACTTCAATATCTTAAGCTCATATTTGCTTAATAGAAAATTTAGAATCAAAATTAAAGATGTGACTTCGAGCATCAGAAATATAGAATGTGGGGTACCACAGGGCAGTGTGCTAAGCCCTGTACTTTATCTTCTTTTCACAAACGATATGCCCACAGATGATCTTCTAACCATATGCACTTACGCCGATGACATAGCAATTATTTCATGCAATTCCGATATTAGAACAGCAACTTGTCAGTTACAAAATTATTTATCTAGTCTCGAAAAATGGTTTTTAGATTGGAATATCAAAATCAATATCGAAAAATCTCAGCACATAATTGTTTCTCTAAAACATCACAACAGTCCACCTATCATCATGAACAATTCAATAATTCCACTATGCAATTCTGTTAAATATTTAGGCATGCACATTGATTCGAAATTGACATGGAGAACGCACATTGAATATAAAAAGAAACAAATCCAACTGAAAATAAAAGATTTTTACTGGCTTTTTGGGAGGAAATCTGAAATCTCTCTCGATAACAAGGTACTTTGTATAAAACTATCATAGTGCCCATTTGGACTTATGGAATCGAACTATGGGGTTGCTCATGCAAATCTAACATAAACATCATTCAAAGGTGCCAGAATAAAATTCTGCGTATCCTTACTAATGCGCCTTGGTATATTTCGAATTTTTGCCTACATAAGGATTTGAAAATCTCAACAGTCAACGAAATGATCAAGATTAGAAGTTCATCTTTCAACAACAAATTAATCCAGCATACAAATCCTACAATTCAAGCGATTCAGAGACCGATAAGAAGATTGAGCAAGAAATGGCCTTCCGATCTACCAAACACCTAGCCCAATGTCTGCACGCGTCCTGACGTAGTACGCGGCATACATCATCACGTCATCGTTCATTTATGTTATTATTTTTGTATTACTGTTTTAATTTAATTTTTATTTTAACTTTTTTCATTTTATATTCAATGTATTGCATTTTTTGTTGTTTTTGTATTTTTTTTTTGCTCATATCAATTTTGTAAATAAGACATTAAAGTCTTGATTAACAAAAATAAATTGTAACAAAAAAAAAAAAAAAAAAAAAATTTTTACTTTTTTTAATTAAACTATAATTTTATTCTAAATTACTTAAATACAACTTTTAAATTTCCGTAAAGTACTCGTAAATTATAGCAATCGCAAAAGATCGAAAATAAAAATTTTTGCATATTTTTACGTTTCAGACATTTCTGAACATTTTGGCATACCTTAAAAAAATTGATGTGTGTGTATGTATGTATGTTTCATTCTCATAGATAAGAAAGTTCTGATTAGTTTTTGGCTAAGACGGGTTTAGCCGTTTGGAAAATACAGAACAAAAGTGAAAAATTGTAATTCAGTTTTAGAAAGAACCGAGAGGCTGGTTTCCGAATAATTCAAAAAAAATTTACTTGTACTGAAGGAATGAATAATTACCTAAATTTTTGGGAAGCAGGTTTAACGGTCGACCAATCTTTTTTTTTTGTAATTAGTAAAAGAGAGAAAAAATTCGTCAAAGTTTTAGCCCACAATTTTAAGTCGATTTTAAAAATTCAAAAACCATTCGAAAAATCTTGGTTGGAAATCGTATTCATTAATTTTTGGTAAAAACCTGCCGGACATATTAGGTTTGCGGGACGATCGGACGAGCCGATTGTTTGGAATTAGCATAAAAAAGCAAAAATATTACGTTTTTGGAACAAAGCCAGAAACTGATTTTTAAAATTGAAAAAAGATTTCTGAAAGATATCAATTAGGAATCAAAATATTTGACTATTTTAAAAATTCATCAAAGTTTGATAAAACTTCATAATCAAAATTTGTGTTAAAAGGCGCTTTTGTGATGTGATAAATCAAAATTTAATTTTCAAAAACGCCTGAACTGATTTCACAAATTAAAAAGACATTGGACTAACCTCGAAAAATAGAACCGAGATATTCAAAAATTTCGAGTTTTTTTTTTAATTCTAAAGTAATTCGATTATTTGAAAATTTTAGATATTTTAATTTTCTCAAAATTTTGAAACCAGTGGA
The DNA here is from genome assembly GCF_003426905.1 of Ctenocephalides felis. Classification (NCBI taxonomy): domain Eukaryota; kingdom Metazoa; phylum Arthropoda; class Insecta; order Siphonaptera; family Pulicidae; genus Ctenocephalides; species Ctenocephalides felis. The sequence goes on from NW_020538308.1 coordinate 97,538, forward strand.
CTTGCCGTTTCGGAAAACTAATCATTTCTTCATATCACTAAAATACCACGAACAAAATATTTTTTGAGTCATTCCAATCGGATGATCTGTACTCTAAAAACCTTCATGACCACTTTTGCACCTTCTGCGCTCTGTATCTCCAAAAATGCTAAACCTGCCTTTGGCATAAACAGTACGCCTCTCAGTCAAAGCCAAGTGAATATTTTTTGAATCATTCATGGTGATTGATCCTTGCGAAGGACAATTAAACTATCTAAGAACTTTGAAACAATTAAACTAGTAAACTTTGAAAATTAAAAATCTTGGTACGGAATGATTCAAAATAATGAAGACAAAATTTGTAATAATTAATAATTTTTTTATAAAAAATCTAATAATTTGATGTCAATGATCATTTTTTATCACCAAATGATACCTTTTTGGGTCACCAAAAACGCTGACCATGCTCTCGCAAAATTTTCGATAGTTCTTATTTCGTCATACAAGTAAAAAGTGTCTTGAATTATTCAAATAGGACGCTCCGTTTTTGAAAAATTGAATTAGCACTTTTTTCACTCTTTGCTCCCTATTCCGAAATGGATGGAACTGTCTCTGCAAAAAACTAATCAGCACGTCTTCCCGAATGCCAATTGGCAAAAAATTGTAACCGCATAAACACATGCATACATCCATTTTTTCTAAGGCATGTCAAAATGTTCAGGAGAACTTGAAGCGTAGAGTTATATAAACAATTTTATTTATGATTTTTTAGGATTATTATAACTTAGCCTTCCTGAAGTTGAAAAAAAAGCCAATTGGAGGAAGCATACCAAATTGTCAGATAATTTAGTTTAAGATTTAATTTTATACTACAGGCATATTTAAAAAAATATATTTTCACATACAAAAAAAATGACAAATTAATTAACAACAATGAATATATTGTGTTAATTCGTCATTGTTTGATTTAATACCGAAAATAAAACTAGAAACAATCGAACAGTTTTTAAAGCGTTTTAATTATAAGATTCACCTGAACAAAATTACAAAAAACGAACAGTTTTTCAATATTTCTTCAAAAAATCTTATCAGTTTGATAATTATTATATTAAATATGATACATCAAGAAAATATCAATGCGGCACCCACGAATAATAAATTTGATTAGAAAACGCATTACGTTCTATTTCATCGAAAATGATCTCCAAATTTACAAAAAAAAATTTCAGGATCTATCCTTAACATGAATTGTCGTGTCATTTCATCGAGTTTAAAATATTTACATTTTGAAAAACTTGCCGCCCCCTAAATTATGCCGCCCTAGGCCCGGGCCTAACGGGCCTATGGGGTAATCCAGAACAAATAACATGAATTTCTAATATAAATTATATTAGAAATTCATGTTATTTGTTAATAAAAATGTTTAAAAGATAAATTTGGTTATAATTCTTCTCCCCTAGAACCTAACTATATATTTCAAAATTAAGGTGGCACTCTAAATCATATTGGTAGAGTGGCTTGGCACACTACAGTTAAAAGCTTGCCGACCCCTGTTCTAGATCATACTAAAATATTACGGCCCTATGACAAATTATTTAGCTTTAAAAATTCGTCAAAGTTTGCAAAAATTGGTATCGTTTTTTTGACATTTGTCAAAATTAGACCTTTGATCGAAGTTTTCTCAAAAACGCCTGAACCGATTTCAGAAATTTAAAAGCCATTTGATGTATTTCGGCGAGGACTATCGTTTGTCAGTTTTGGGCGACGATCTGCTAAGCCGTTTTTTTGAAATTTGAAAAAAAGTGTTAAACTTTTCGTCCACATTTTAGCTCATCCTACCGAACCGATTTTAAAAAATCAAAAACTGTTCGAAAGATATTAGTTGGGAATGATACTGATTAGTTTTAGGTGAAAATCTACCGAGCCGTTTTCTTGTAATTAATTGTTGAAAAAAAAATTTAAGCCGATTTTTATGGAATTTTTTTTAGCGATATATACTATGGTCTTATAGACTATAAGACCATAGTATATATCGCTAAAAAAAATTCCATAAAAATCGGCTTAAATTTTTTTTTCAACAGTTAATTACAAGAAAACGGCTCGGTAGATTGAGTAAATAATCGACCGATATGAGTAAATAATCGACTCAATCAATAAAAACTAAATTAATTTATGAGTGATTAAAAGTATTCCGAGTGGATTTATTACACATAATTGAAAACAAACAAACAGATTAACTCGGAGTATTTTCTAAAAGTAAATTTTCAGAAATCAATAATTTTTATAATTGAACCAGTTTCCAGGACTTTAAAGGTTTATTATGTTCAAGACCAAGTACTCTATCATTATACCAAGTAAATAGCCTAATTTTAATTTTAACAAATGTCAAAAGAACTACTCATTTTCTCAAACTTTGATGATTTTTTAAAATCAAACTATTAGTCGTAAGGCCGTAATATTGCAGTAAATTCTATAAGTTATAGAATTTACTGCAATATTACGGCCTTACGACTAATAGTTTGACTAATAGCAAACCGTTAATCTGTGGGTTATGGCAGGTTATACAAAAATATGTTGCAAACAGTTTCCACATTCGGTATTGAGCTCTCGAAGCGTACAGATCGTGGAATAATCGAAAACAAATTTAATTCGTCTAATATTACATAATGGAATCAGGGCCATACGGCGAAGCCGACGGCCAGTCGGACGACATAGACAGTGTTTATAAAATCGGTATAAGTGTAGCAGGTGATACGAGTAGATTATTAACATCGGAAACGTTAAAAAATGCTATTAGCAAAATTAATAAAATGGAAAGTGATTTAACTAAAGTGAATAAAAAAGAAATAAATAGTAAAAGTAAGGCAATTAAAAAAATAAATCATGATATGTTAAGAAATTCAATGAAGCAACAACCAAACAATAAAACAGTTAATGATAGTGAAGTTAATAAAAATAATAATACACAAAATTGGGCAGAAGAAATGGAAGAAGGCGAAAATAATAATGATCAAAATGTAAGTAAAAATGAAAATAATGATAAATATAAGGATATGATCTCAAGTATAAAAGGCGATAATTACAAAACAATGAAATACTCCGAGAATGATATGGGTCCATTTACCATATATGTTGAATCAGTAGACAAAGATAAAATGCAGTACATCAAATGACATTAGGCAGAATATTATTTAGCAGCTTACCTCAATATAAAATAATATTACAGAAATAAAATCCATAGGCATTAACAGAATTAAAATTACGTTTAATACATATGACGCTGCCAATAAAATAATTAATGAGAAACTATTTATGGAAAAGAAATTAAAGGCATATATACCTATTTCTATGATGATTAGGAAGGGCGTTATATATGACGTCGACACCGAAATGACTGAGTTAGATATTATGGAAAATATAAAATCAGAAGTTCCTGTTTTAGATATTAGAAGAATAAGAAAGAAGCAAGACAATGCATTGGTACCAACAAGGGTATGCGTGATAACGTTCAGAGGTCAACGTTTACCTGACCGTGTCTCGATATACGCTGTCAAATGCAGGGTCGAAACTTACAACAAAGTGACACAATGTTTTAAATGCCAAGGAATGGGCCACGTGACCAGCCAGTGTAAAGGTAAAGCGAGGTGCAGCTATTGTGCACAAGAACACAGTTTCAAGGATTGTGTAAATAAAGAAAAGAATCCGGTATGTGCGTTATGCAATGGGGAGCATCAAGCCATAGATAAAAAGTGTGAAAAATATTTGTTTCATATGAAAATTAAAACTATAATGAACGAAAATAATATAAGTTTTAGAGAAGCCAGGGCATTTATAAACAACAGAACATATGCCAACGTCATAAGACCAGACATAGAAATTAGAAACAAAATGAAATTTCCTGAATTGCCCAATACGCAGCTGGAAAAACAGGTAGTAGTAAATCAACAGTCAGTAACCACAAAGCCTTCAGCAACAATATCTAAACAGACACACAGAAATAACAATTCCATAAATACAACAAATATTAGTGATAATAACAAAACTATTGAAAATATGCCCAGTACACAGGAGCGGAGCAGGTACAAATTTAAATACAATATTAATACAAAACAGAAATCTTCCTCTCATGACAATAGTGAGAGAGTTGAAATACCATTTGATAAGCTAATTGAAGAAATAATTCGGAACATTACCAAGAAAAAAGACTATACATTAAGAATTCTGAAAGAGTTAATTAAAGATATGGATAGATGACAAAAATAATATATGTCAAATAAATGACTGAAAAAATAAAAATACTACAAATTAATTGCAGATCTGTTACAGCTAATAAGGCCAGTATTGAACATTTCCTTTATGAGAATGAAATTTCAATCGCGGCTTTCACGGAAACGTGGTTTAAACCTGAATATCAATATTCTTTCAGAGGATATCGAATGTTTCGCAAAGACAGGGAAGATGGATATGGAGGAGCAGCAATCATTGTTAGAAATGACATAAATTGTGAGGAATTTCCTTCAGTCAACAATAATGAGAATATACAAATATGCGCCGCCATAATTAAAACAGATATTCCATTTTGCATTCTCTCAGTGTACTGCTCTACTAGAGCAGAATTAGATTTTTCAGATATCAAGGACACAATCTCAACAATCAACACGAGTTTTTTAATTACTGGCGATTTTAATTGTCATCATATGGCATGGGGTAGCAAATACAATAGCAGGGAAGGTAATATGTTATATGAAATTATAGAGGACAACGCAATACTAATTCTTAATGACGGACGTCCAACTACAGTAGCAAATAAATACAGGAGTGCTACAAACATAGATCTAACACTGTGCTCAGGGAATTTTATAGATGCTATTAAATGGGATGTATGCCAAGAAGTATTGGGGTCGGATCATTTGCCTATAATAATAACTTTGGAGATGAAGGTGCCTTCGGTCATAAGAACGCGCCCTACAAAAAAGTGGAATATAAAATTTGCTAACTGGCAGGGATACTCCCGAGATATTATGAAGTACATCCAAACAGGACAAATCTCAGACGATATAACAGCAAGATATAAACGTATCATACAGATTACCGAAAAATCTGCAGAGAAAAATATAAAACAATATAAAGAAATTAAGAGACCGATTTTTAAGCCTGCGATATGGTGGGATCAAGATTGCGAAAAAGCCATTTCAGAGCGAAGAGCAACATATAAAAAGATGCGTCAGCATTGTAATTACGAAAACTTCATACAATACCAAAAAATCAATGCATGCACTAAAAAGTTTTTGAAAAACAAGAAAAAAGAAAGTTGGCTGAATTTTATTAACTCCATCAATCATAACATGAGTCCCGCAGTAATTTGGAACAAAATTAAACATTTTAAAAACAAAAATAACATTACAAACACAACACAAAAAATTAAACAAGAATTTGGGCAATTACTATTACAAAATTATGCACCAGACTTTGTTTCAGACAATCGTAAAGAAAATATAGGAGTATATTGTGAAGAAAGCGCACTGACAAGGAATTTCAAATTAGAGGAATTAGAGGATGCATTAAAAAAGAGGAAAAATACGGCCCCTGGGTATGACAATATACCGTATACGATGATAAAAAATTGGCCTATGGAAATGAAAATTGAATTACTAACTGTATTTAACATAATCATAACAAATAATTGGATTCCCGAAGAATGGAGGAAAATTATAATAGTTCCATGTATCAAGCCACACAGAAGACCAATGGAAATAGACTCATATCGACCCATTTCCTTAATATCATGCATAGCAAAAACGTTTGAAAGAATTATAAAAGAGAGAATAGATAGATATATTGAAAACAAAGAAGTCTTAAATAATTCCATGTTTGGTTTCCGAAGAGGGAAAAGTACGTTGGACTTACTGAGCAAATTAACAAATGATATACATATATCCAACTCATATAATCAATATATGTTGATAGTCTCGATGGACATAGAAAAGGCGTATGACAATGTAGATCACAATATACTGGAGAAAAAATTAAAACATTTGAATTTACCACTCAAATTAATTAATGTGATAATTAATTTACTATCTTTTAGACAATTATACATTCGAACCGAATCCGGTCTAATTGGTCCTAGAGTTATGAACAAAGGTCTCACACAGGGTTCAATATTGAGCCCCATCTTGTTCAATATATACATGGCAGACTTTAAAATAGTAACAGAAATGAATGTTAAAAAATTGCAATATGCAGATGACATTTATCTGTATGTATCTTGTCCAACTATAGATAGATGTATTTCATCAATGAGCAATGCCATCGAGGAAAGCAGAAAATGGTTATTGGACAATAACCTGAATCTATCACAGGATAAGTTTTCTGCAGCTATTTTTACCAGGCATAGAAAAGAACATACTAGGAGACAAATAAGGATAGGATGTCAGGAGATACAAATAAAAGAAAATATTAAAGTTCTGGGCATCAATTTGGATATGAAAATGAATTTTAAAAAGCATGTAGATGATATATTAAGCAAATGTGAAACAGGATTAAATATTCTCAGAAAAATAACAAGCATGAAATGGGGGGCTCACCCAGAAACTTGTCTCAAGATATATAGAAGTTTAATAAGATCACAAATAGATTACGGTTACTTTATATATGGAGCACTCTCAACGAATATCCAAAAAAAGTTGGACAGGATTCAATATTCGGCGATAAGAACATGTTTGGGGGCATTTCGATCAACTTCAACGAATGCATTAATAGCTGAAGCAGGTGAACCTCCACTAAGCATTAGAAAACAGATTCTATCAAATAGATTCTTAATAAAAAAAAATATAATGGAGCATGTGATGATATACCCAAACAATTAGAAGTATTAGCGGAGCTACATTTTACCAAGATATATTGGAGAAATAGACCAATCCCACCTTTGATAAATAGTTTTTATGAGCTGAAATCATACGAAGATGATGTAATAATGAATAAAAAGATGCCAATTTATCATCTTGCTAATGAATACACATCAATTAAATATCGCATAGTAATGGATATGGATTTAACTCATTCGATACATCTGAATGATACCGCAAAAAATAAAGAATTTCAAAATAATGTGGAGAGAAGATGGCCAGGATATATACACATTTACACAGACGGATCTAAGGTAGGGTACAGTTGTGATTGCGCAATATTTGTGCCATATCACAATTTTAGCAAGAGAATTAAGCTACCAAATTATGCGACTAATTACACAGCAGAAATGGTGGCTATATACTGTGCTGTAAATTATGCGTGGGAGAAAAACATTACTAAAACAATTATATTTAGTGACAGCAAAGCATGTCTTTCAGCGATAGCGAATCCAAATAGAAGATCAAATGACATGATAATAGAAATTATAAATAAAATGAATACAATAAATAATGGCATAAATTCTTTAATATTGACTTGGATCAGGGGACATTCAGGTATCACAGGTAATGAGATTGCTGACACCCTTGCAAAAGAAGCTGGACAAATTGGAGTAGAATGTGAAAAAAATACCTGCTTTGGAGCTGAAAAATTTAATCAAAGAGCGGAGCATAGATGCGTGGCAAAAAGACTTCTCAATGTCAACAAAGAGCAAGGGTACAACTTATGCCCTGACAAAAGAAAAGGTATCTCAAACAACCTGGTTCAAAAATGGTACAAGCAGTAGGAATTTCGTATCAACAATTACAAGATTAAGGCTGGGGCATACAATGTGCAAGATTCATCTCTGGAGGTTGGGAATAATCCAAGATTATATATGCCAATGTGGTGATGAACCGGAGACAATAGATCATATATTCTGGGAATGCAGAATGTATGAGAATCCAAGAAGAATTATGTATCAGAGACTGCAGGAAAAGAATATTATATTTCCAGTAAACACACAAATCCTAATATCTAGTAATAATGTAGATCTATACAAAATTTTATATAGTTTTTTAGATAATAGTAGAATTAATGTATAAATGCACAATAATGTAAAATGATAACTGGCGTAATGATCGCAAGATCCACAGCCATGTAAAATAAATAAAAAAAAAAAAAAAAAAAAAAAACAGTTTCCAATTATAGGCTCTTTTAGTTAATTTCTCTTTGTGGGGTAATGAGAGGTTGCACAAAAACATTTTGGGGTAACGGTTCCAAAAGTTCCCCGACCACTGGTCTAGGCCTACAGCAAGTAAATTGATACTGAAAGACACTGAACTTGTGAAGTGCTTATGTGGTAGGTATTATTCACACAGTACACATAGATGATTTTATTATTTATGGCTATACATTTTGTTACAGGTATAATGACAACTGAATCAATTAAAATCCGCGGTTGAGCCCTATTAAAGAGCCAACATTTAACCAAGCCCTCGGGAAGGTTATAAATTATTCGCGTGATTGGAAGAATGGGTTAGATCAGTGATTCCCAAACTTATTTCACCTACCGCCCCCTTTCCAGAAAAAATGTTACTCAGCGCCCCCCTTACAAACTTTCCGAAGGAGAAGCCGACTCGCTAATTTTATGTTTTCTCGACGTTTCAAGCCATTCTGAATCGAATGAGACCAACATTTGGAAAAAGTATGTGTGTGTGTATGTGTGTGTGTGCGTGAACAGATTTTTTGCCGTAAATCGACGTTTTCTCAAAAACGACTGGACCGATTTAAAAAATCTAAAAACCATTCAATGTATCTCGATGAGGACTATTGTTTGTCAGTTTTGTGCGACGATCGACCAAGCCGCTTCTTTACAAATAACAGAAAAGTGAAAAAATTTTCGTCCACGTTTTAGCCCGCAATTCTGAATTTATTTTGAAAATTCAAAAACCGTTTGAAAGATATTGGCTGGGAATCGTGCTGATTAGTTTTTGGTAAAGATCGGCCGGGCCGTTTTCTTGTAATAAAGTTTTAAAAAAAAAAATCCTACGATTTTTATTAATAGTTGTTTGACAAGTCGTTAAATTTTAAAAATTCGTCAAAGTTTGCAAAAATCAGTATCGTTTTTATGGCGTTTATCAAAATTAGAACTTTCAACGATGTTTGCTTAAAAGCGCATAAACCGATTTTAAAAATTTAGAAACCAATCGATGTATTTCGATTATAATTTTAATGTGAGGGAAAAGGAAAGACGGGGGTGCGCTCGTACCTGAGGTAAATTTGTTCGCAAAAAGTAATAAAGGGAAGTCGCGTTAAAATTCAAGCAATAGTGGATTTTGACTCGGAAATTAATACAATATCAAAATCGCTATTCCAAAAATTACGCGTTAAATCTCAATCCAAGAGCCTTAAGCTCCACGGTGTTGTTAGAATTTCAACAAAATCGAATAATTTTACAAATTTAGAAATATTTAATGAAGATGGTACATTTCCAAAAAAATAAAAAAATATAAATGCCTTTGTGCTTACGAAAATATCGAGCCTACTACGCGCAGCAAATCCAAATTGCTGAGCTAAATCTTCCTAATGGATTAAAACTTTTGGATTCACACTTAAATATTCCGCGCGAAGTAGATATGTTGATAGGTATTGATACGTTTTTTGAAATTTTAGGTAACGAAAGAATTATACTAGGCCCCGATAAATCTATTTTACAAAACGCGGCATTCGTGTGGACAGTTACGGGTAGATATCAAAGAAATATAATTGATAGCACGACAAATAATGATCATATATCCGCCAAACTTACAGATTCTCTTACAAAAAATCTCTTAAAGAATCCCTTAAATTTGAAAAGTTACACTAATTATCGTCATACAAAGAAACATATAAACCATTCTTTTCATTAAACCTTCTGTGATACAAGAATTGGCGGTGCATAGTTTTAAAACTGATTTACCTACTAATACACCTATGCAGATATGTTTGAATAACTTCAACTAAAATATTATCTTTATATAATTCAGTGTTAATTTTAATCATTTATTTATATATAATATTAATAATATATTTTTTTTTAGTTTTGTGCTTTGAACGCCCTTTAAAACTAAGCATCGCCCCCTAAATACACCAAAGCCCATCACCGCCCCCCAGAATCGCCGCAGCGCCCCCAAGGGGCCCACTTTGGGAATCACTGGGTTAGATCATAGGCGGACCAATAAAACCTAATTAACATTTGTTATTTATTATTATTATACATTAAAAAATTGTTATCAAAAGAATTAATAAAAAAAAATTACATATGAATTTTTTTTAATGGGCCATGCCAATTATGATTTTCAGGGCCACATCAAATATATTTTTCAGGGCCATATCAAATATATTTTTCAGGACCATATCACATATTATTTTCAGGGCCGCATCAAATATATTTTTCAGGACCATATCAAATATATTTTTCAGGACCATATCACATATTTTCAGGACCGCATCAAATATATTTTTCAGGGCCATATCAAATATATTTGTGAGGACCATTTCACATATTATTTTCAGGGCCATATGGTAATTTTAAATTAAGGGCCAAGTTCGATATTTTTATAGGGGCCATTTCATATTTTCGATTTGTTCGCCCGGAACAGTTTCCCAACAAAGACCTTATCGGGCAAGGCGTTACATATCGCATAGGCCCTACTTAATTTAGGGCAGATCTGATCCGCGCCATACTTCAATTTCCAGCCGAGTTTATAACAAGATGTAGCAATGACTTCCATGAACTATTCTTCACTAATCAGGCCTATTCTGAACTATTGTTCAATTGTCTCGTCTCCGAACACTGAACAATTGATTAATAGAATAAATAAGGTGCAGTATAAGTTTGAGAAACATGTGTCGAACTTTGCTTACTATAAAAAGCTAGGAGAATGCAACGCTGAAGGCATCATAAAAAAAGCAGAAATAACTTTTATTTATTTATATTAGTATTATTTTATTTTATATATATTAGTATCTATTTTTGATATTGTGATATATGAGTACACCGCGAATTGCAAAATTAATACGTATGTATTTATTATGTATATGTATGTATGTATATGTTTATATGTATTTTTATATATCTTATATATAAAAATGGAGCTGTCTTTCAAATGTCCGAATAAAACTCGAAAACGGCTGAATGGATTTGGCCAGTCTTAGTCTTGAAAAATTCGTGCCAATCCAGAGATTGTCCAAAAGGTGAAATATTATTTCAAATCTGCGTAGAAACTTAACATTTTTAATTTGAAAATTTTTGTTGAAGCGTAATGTAAGTAAAACAATGGACGGTGGCAATTACGGGAATGTCAAACGTTTTTGACAGATGATGTTCGATTATGTATAATAGGATGTTTTACGTGAATATTATTTAATTATGATTAAATTGTAGCAAGTAGTTTTGTTTGTAGTTTTATTTACATAAACGTTAGTAAACGGGCCGCAAGTGTTACTAGAAACTCAAAATATCAACTTATTTGAAATGTTAATATGAAAATGCACTTTTTGGCATATTTTTCTCAAACACGAAGCTCTGAAAGATCTCATTTGTATAATTATATACTCATTGGAATTTATAAAACATTTTCTAGGTTATATTATTTTTTATTTATCTTATTTAAATTCAGAACCTAAATTTGGTATCGATCAAATGGACATTTTGTCGAATAACATTTTTCCAATTATAATTTCCCAGAATTTATCGCAGAATAGATATTAATATATGAAGGTCCGGGAGTAAAAAGGTCCACCACCGATGTGCCAAAAATCAGTAAAATTAAGCATTAAAAGTGTTTAACAACAATATTTGGAAGTAGAGGAAAAAAGATGTATAACTAGCTATAACCTTGATTTAAAGACTTTGCTATAGGGAGATAAACGGTAATCTTTGAAATAATATAAGTATTTTCTTCCGTTGGTAGATTTTTAGCATTACTTAAAAATGTAATCATTTTGTAAAATCCTTTAAAATTAAAATAAGACTTCATACCTGTTTGCCACCTGACCGTTTCAAGTTACCCCGCCTATAGGGTAAAATGGTCTAGATAACAAATTTTTGAAAGACATAAAAAAGCACATTTCTACAGTGATAAAGTAGAAGGCAGTTTTACTGAACGTAGTCAGTTAATTGTTCGTTTGAAATTTGTTATTTGTTGTGATATAATTGTTATGGTTTTCACAATACACTTCATATTTGCTCAAAGTCAAATTGGATCTTTGTGCCTCGCCCTGCTTTACATATATACTTTTTAATAAATTTACTTTAATTCATCGAATGTTACTTGAAAATTTTCAAAAAGCAGGACAAAGAAGAAATACTTAATTAATTTTTTATCTCTCCTCTGAAATTTGAAAAATTTGTATAAGTTCAGTAGTATTATTTACAATTATACACAAAATCCAGAATCCAAAAAGAATCTGAAAAAATCTTGAAACGTAAACAATAAGTCGAAAGACCGAAAAAGACTTGGATTAGATTATACCATGTTTTCTATAGAAAGTGTATAAAACTTCCAGTTTGATTGTGTTGACAAAATATAGACAAACTAATGGGATTTTTTTGTTTTTATAATACCTCATTGTTTATAGCATTGAAACAAGACATCATTATACACTTAAAGTATTAATATTTTTGATTCCCTAGAAATTGTTTAGAATATACCTTAATTAGCAAAACAACGTTTGCCGGGTCAGCTAGTTAGTTATAATAATATTAATAATTATTATTTTAGTCCGATGAAGCAAGTTGGGGCGCCACCGGTCCAGATAATCACGGTAACCATGGCGAAACCAGCGTAGGCGAAGACCGAGGCAGCAATAAAAATGGCAGCGGCCGGGGTAACATCTACCGCGGTCGCGGTTACTATCGCGGCGGTAACTATGGCGGCGTCAATATCGCGGCGGTAGAGGTTACTATCGCGGCGACGACAGAGGTTAGGTTCGCGCCATCTATATTTATTAAATAATATAAGTATATTTTGTATTAATTAAACTTTGACGAAGTTTTAGACGAAGCTCTGAAGTTAATTGAACATGACCAACTTCAAGATGACAATAATGCAGAAGATACAGAAGAAAATTCATTTGAAAACGACAAATATAGTGCAACAAGAAGGAAATAAAAGCACAAGTAATAAAACCAAAACTACTTCTACAAAACGTCGATAAGCATGCCCCACCAGGGTATCCGAAAATAACCTGTACGAAATGATGCGACAATTAAATAATAAGCAACGGGAGTTCATATTGCATATATTTAAAGTATTCAAAATAGTAGAATTGCCCTTTCAAATATTTTTAAGCGGATCGACCAGTGTAGGGAAAAAGCATGGTTATGATAAATACTTTATATCAGCTTATGACAAACTACTTCCATAGTCTCCCTGGAGGAGATTTAGATAAAATTATGGTGCTATTATGTGCTTCGTTAGGAAAAGCCACTTTTATAATCAATGGCGTCACGTTGCATTCCGCGTTCCCGTTACCTTGCAAACAATTCGGTATCAATTTAGCTGAGCTCTCGAGCGACGTCGCAAATACAATACGTGAAAGTTCAACTTTTGATAATTGACGAGATATCAATGGTAAGTTGCACGATACTAAGTCGTGTTGATACTCGATTACGGCAAATTAAAGGCATTAAAGAACTTTTTAGTGGGGTATCCGTATTAGCAGTTAGCGATTTGAAGCAATGACCTCCGGCAAAGGATAAGCCGCTACAGGAAGTGTCGCGCCATGATGAAATGGCTCCATTTTTTAATACTAATCCTTTGCGGAATATTTTCGATTTTTTTTTAATTAACGGAGGTAATGAGGCAGCAAGGATGATTTAGCGTTTATGAATGCCTTAAATAATTTGTCAGAAAACAAAATGACAGAAGAGAATATACAATTAATAAGGACCAGAGAAGTTAAACTACCCTAGTAGAAATGTATCGTGGCTAGAGGGGTAAAATATCGTGGCGCAATATTCGAATCTTGTCTTTAGAGGGACCGGGCAATATTTGTTTTCAAAATTATGGAAAATTTGGAAAATTCATCGGAAAAGTGTTTTATATGGTTTATTACAAATAATAAACATGTTTACCATCTGATTTACGCCTCTAATTTTATATTTACACGAATTATACATGATTTGTAAATGTGGGTTTCATGCATTTTTTTTCTGGGCGACCAAGATTCGTTTTTTCAGTATTATCGAACTTGGGAAATACATGGTATTTATAAGGGTCACGAAAAAAATTAACTTTAAATAATTAATTAGCCCCAAAATCATGATTAAGGCTTTTAAAAAGTCATATGTTCGATCGCAATTAATAGTTTGATACATTTTTCTTACAAATTCAATATAAATTTTAAATGTGGGTTTTATGCATTTTTTTTCTGGGCGTCCAAGATTTGTTTCTCCAGTATTATCGAACTTGGGAAATACATGGTATTTATAAGGGTCACGAAAAAAATTAACTTTAAATAATTAATTAGCACCAAAATCATGATTAAAGCTATTAAAAAGACATATGCTCGATCGCAATTAATAGTTTGATACATATTTCTTTTAAACTCAATATAAATTTTAAATGTGGGGGTTATGCATTTTTTTTCTGGGCAACCACGATTCGTTTCTTTAGTATTATCGAACTTGGGAAATACATGGTATTTATAAGGGTCACGAAAAAAATTAACTTTAAATAATTAATTAGCACCAAAATCATGATTAAAGCTTTTAAAAAGTCATATGCTAGATCGCAATTAATAGTTTGATACATATTTCTTTTAAATTCAATATAAATTTTAAATGTGGGGGTTATGCATTTTTTTTCTGGGCAACCACGATTCGTTTCTTTAGTATTATCGAACTTGGGAAATACATGGTATTTATAAGGGTCACGAAAAAAATTAACTTTAAATAATTAATTAGCACCAAAATCATGATTAAAGCTTTTAAAAAGTCATATGCTCGATCGCAATTAATAGTTTGATACATATTTCTTTTAAATTCAATATAAATTTTAAATGTGGGGGTTATGCATTTTTTTTCTGGGCAACCACGATTCGTTTCTTCAGTATTATCGAACTTGGGAAATATGTGGTCTTTATAAGGGTTACGAAAAAAATTAACTTTAAATAATTAATTAGCACCAAAATCATGATTAAAGCTTTTAAAAAGTCATATGCTCGATCGCAATTAAAAGGTTGATACATATTTCTTTTAAATTCAATATAAATTTTAAATGTGGGGGTTATGCATTTTTTTCTGGGCAACCACGATTCGTTTCTTTAGTATTATCGAACTTGGGAAATATGTGGTCTTTATAAGGGTTACGAAAAAAATTAATTTTAAATAATTGATTAGCACTGAAAACACGATTAAAGCTTTTAAAAGGTCATATGCTCGATCGTAATTAATAGTTTGATACATTTTTTTACATTAATGCCTTTGTGTAAGTGTCAATATTAAAACCAATTTGGGCTCCATATAATATATTGATAAACAATATTAAAATCCCATTCAAAACTAATATAAGCTCAATATTGAAAATCAATATATGATTAATATAAATAAACAATATTTACTTCAAATTCAAAATTATTATTTACCCACATTTAAAAATATTATTTAATTCATATAAAAAACAGAATTTAACTCATTGATAATATCTTAGCTAATACCTAGCTAATCATTGATCCGCTCGATCGTAATTAACAGTTTGATATAAATTTTATATGAATTCAATATAAATTGTAAATATTATATTCACATTAATTTTTTCTTTATTATCGAACTTGGGAAATAAGTAACATTTACATTGGTCAAGAAAATAATCAATTTTAAATCATCAATTAGCACCAAAAACATCAATGACTCTTAAAAAACATATTTTTGATCAGAATTAATTAATTAAAGCTAAAATAATTAAATCCATTATTAAACGTGAAGATATGCAAAAATCTTCATTTTCGATTTTCGTCTCATTACTATAAATACCCTAGGGGAAGTTAAAAAAGCAATAAATAATTTAACTATATTGTATTTATTTATTAACTATATTATTTAACGACATTGTAAGTATGTCATCATTCAGTAAACAAAACAAAAATAAAATTATACAAGATTATAGTAGTACAAAAGTACCAGAATAATTAACAAACTTAAATAATGTCAGTACGTACCGCACTGAGAAAGAAAAATTAAACAAAATGTTTGATAAAAAAAAAATCAAAACTTCGAATAAAATAAATGTTAAATAATGAAATTTTGTAGTTAGTCACATGACTTGCTTAAATTTGTTTTTTTCTAGTTTGGTATGTATTAATATTATTTAAATCTGTTTTCATCTGTTAAATCTGTTAATATATCGATTTATATTTATAAATAGAGACGTTTTAAAAATATTCTGAAATTGCACTATGTACATGTATATGGTTTATGTATGAACATCTGGTTTTTGAGAATGTCTCTTCTTTCTTTCATATAACCGATATTTGTATAAGGCTATCTCGCTTCGTGTACGGTCCTTCGTACGATTCGTTGTTGTCCTTCGTCCTCGGTGTTTCTAGACGACTACCTAACTATATGTCAGTTGTGGTCAAAATTATTTTATACGTATTTTATGAACTAATATTATATCATTGCACTTTTGTTTTAATTATTTATTCTTACATTTTTAATAGCAATTATTATTTATATTACTATACTAGTTTATTATTTACATTAATGTTATTTAAGAGTAAAAGTTTAATTAAAAAATTTATTTAAAGGCAAAAGAAGTCTTCTTTAAATTTATTACTGTGTACATAGTAAATAATGTGATTATAAAAAATGCTTGTTGGTTAGTTCTTGAAGAAGGAAAGAATCCATAAGCCCATAACGTAGGATAAAATAAGTGAAATATTATTATGTTTTGTGAAGATAAAATTTATTTAATATAATTCAGCAAAAAAAAATTAATAATAAATATAAACATTAAAAATTTTCTAAATGTAAACATATTTGATATAATGATAATTAATAGCAATTTTATTAATTTTGTTTTGAATATTTTCTAAGTAACGTTTCACTGATTATGCAATTTACTAACTCTCTTATATTGAAATGAATGAAAAGGGAGTTATGGATATACTTTACTGACTACTACACTGAATAAACTAATAACAACAAATTAATGAGCGTATACTTTGTAACATAAAATGATACAAAAACATAAAAATACATAAAAATATGTTAGAACCGCCCTTTGATTAACAATGCTTTAAGTCTGCATCACCATCGAACGCACGGAGCACGGAGCCTCGCATTTTTCAATAGTATGAAATTCGTTACGCAGTGCATTTAGCAATTCTTGTTGAATTTTTTTTTTTTTTTTTATATATTTATTGGCTTCCTCTAATTTTTGTTGAATTTAGAATTTATTATATTAAAATATATTCATAATATATAGTAAGTCTGAAAAAATGTGAATATTTAGTGAAAAATAAAATGGTCTATAATATCAAATGATAATTGGCTAAAAACATATTTTGTGAACAGTTTATAATTAAAATCAAGCCGGTTAATTAACATAATTTTGAGTTTTATGTTTAAGGTACGTAAGTATATTCATTACTTATATTATATAAACAACATACATATTTAGTAAACAATGATGTATTTTATATATTCTAGATTGACTAAATTGAAATGGATGTAAAATCAGCTGTAATATAAAAACTATCACATAGCAAAAATGGATTTGATAAAAGGTAATAAAAATATTAACAAACTTATTAAATGCAGACTTTTCAATAATTTATTATCGCTTTTGAATATTTGATATTCGTATTTCCATCAACAGTTTTTTGTTTTAATTTAAAATTATAATTGTACTGTTTTAAATTAATGTTAAAATTTTATATTAACTGTATTTTTAATTATTTCAGATTTAACTGTGATCGAGTTCTAGAAAATAGTAGTTTTTAATAAACTACAATGCCAGAAATGTTTTTTTATTAAAAGCTAAGTAATTGAATTTATGATGAGTTTATAAAATCAATATATTCCAGAAATATTGCTATAAAACATTAATAAATTTTATCTTATTTCAGGTGTAATCGTGATCGAATGCAAGAAAATGGTAAAATATGTGTGAAAATATCCAAATAATATAAGAATTTCCATCACTAATTAAAATACTTATAAATAGACAATTAAGGCGATAGGATTAACAAAGATGAGATTATGATTTACCATTAAGATCCTCCAAATTATTATAATGACTGAAAATATTTTGATTGTTCTATATCTTATTATCATAATGTGTAAATTGTTAATAAAATTATTAAGATTCAATACATAAACTATTTAAAAATGTATGTATTCATTTAGAATAAATAAACTTTTATTATCAATGAGTTAAATACTGTTTTTCTATATAAACTAAATAATATTTTTAAATGTGGGTTAAATAATAATTTTGAATTTGGGGTAAATATTGTTTATTTATATTGAGATTATATTGGTTTTTTATGTAGGGTAAATATTGTTTATTTATATTAATCTTATATTGGTTTTCAATATTGGGCTTATATTAGTTTTGAATGGGATTTTAATATTGTTTATCAATATTGGTTTTATATGGGGCCTATATTGGTTTTAATATTGGATTTATATGGGAAAATGTTAACAGAATAATATTATAGCAATATTGGTAAACAATATAGAGCCCATAAAAAGTACAATATTGCGCCACGATTCGTTTCTACTAGGGTAGAGGAACAAATTCAACGTAGCAGCACGTAATAAATTAAAAATTAATCAGAATAAGAATCCATTAATAATCTCGACAGCCGAACATGTATTTTCAAAAAAAATTCATCAATGAACAAAGCAAAAAGCTAATTTTAAATTCGTTAAGAAGAAACAGTAGAAACGACATAAGATTTAAGGAAACGATTGTCTTAAAATTGATATCAAGTATATGCTTACGAGCAACATTGATGTCGTGGATGGGCTGGTTAATGGCGCTTGCGGTGTTTGAAAACATACATATTACTTTTGACGAGATAAAAAACATGCCTGAGATTTTATGGCTGGATTTTCAGCTACCTAGAGTGGGAAAAAAGGCCAGAGTTAATTACAAAGAATACATGATGAATAGTGATATAGATAATATTTTAACTCATATAACAAAATTAGCCTTGCGCATAAACTCTTCAGATGATGAAAAATATCATATCATTAGGAATCAATTTCCCGTCGTCATCGCAGAAGCTATAACAATCCATAAAAGCCAAGGCCAAACTTACGAAAAGATTTGCGAATTCTACAAATGCAATATGTTTCGCACTTGATGTTGGCGTTGGCGACATTGTAAAATATTATTTCATATAACGGTCAGAAAAAGGTTTGTTAATCCCGTAAACAGAGACGATCCTGCCCAGGCTCGACGGCTCATATAATTAGGTTATAAAATAAGTCAATAAAATGTATTCCGTCGGGCCTGAAATTCAAATGAATATTCAGTCTAGCACAAGGATGTCAAACTCAAAGGTGCAATCGGGCCGCATAAGCAAGGTTTAACTGCAAGCGGGCCGCAAAAAATCTATATATGCATATACATACATATATATATATATATATATATATATATATATATATATATATATATTGAATGGTAGAGTCTTGGATTTGTGTATATTTTGTAGAGTTTCGAACAAGAATCCAAAAATAATACAAAATAAAAAACAAGAAAAGTTTTTAATAAACAATTTCTTTATTTAATTATTTGTTTTACTGTCGACGTTTCGGAACTAGGTACGTTCCATCTTCAGGACATCTGTCAAGAAACTTAATCTTGATGAGATTTTAGCAAACAATATGTTTAGGAAAAGAAAATAGATTTTTCTTAAATAATAAATTAATTGCAAAAAAAAAATATAATAATGTACAGAAATATGTTAATATGATCAAAATGAAAATGATATAAATGATAAAAATAAATGAGTGGATTATCAGAACAGGATATTAAACATAATAGAAAATTTTTTGAAAGTTATGGAAAATTTTTTAAGGAAAGGTTAATGACAAAGTTGAATTAATTACCTGTATGTTTGAATATATGTTAGCACTTTTTCACTAAACAAGCTTTTTAACAAAAATGAATTTGCGAGTTAATTTTCCGCCGAATAATTAGATTTTGTAAATCAAAATTACTAAAAGATTTGTCTTTTTTAAAATTATTATTTGAAACACAAATAATATTGTTTTTTAGATGTTGTGCGATTGGCTTTTGAAAACTAACTAATTGAAACTGGTGTGTCATTTGTAACACGTGTAAACACTTGAACGAGAGCTGTGAGATTGTATGTGTGTGTTTTTATATGTTAGGGTGTGAATACTTAAATTGTTGATCTTAAAAGAAAGTCGACTTTCTTGTTCTGATAATCCACTCATTTATTTTTATCATTTTTATCATTTTCATTTTGATCATATTAACATATTTCTGTACATTATTATATATTTTTTTTGCAATTAATTTATTATTTAAGAAAAATCTATTTTCTTTTCCTAAACATATTGTTTGCTAAAATCTCATCAAGATCATGTTTCTTGACAGATGTCCTGAAGATGGAACGTACCTAGTTCCGAAACGTCGACAGTAAAACAAATAATTAAATAAAGAAATTGTTTATTAAAAACTTTTCTTGTTTTTTATTTTGTATTATTTTTGGATTCTTGTTCGAAACTCTACAAAATATACACAAATCCAAGACTCTACCATTCAATATATATATATATATATATATATATATATATATATATATATAAATGTATATATGTACATATAAATATATATATACGTTAATATATCTTTTGCAATGAGTCTGTTGATTCGGGCAGTAGCACTAAGAAAAAAAAGCTAAAGCAATTAGGAAATTTGCTTTATTAATCCAAACGTTTCGATCTGCATCGAGACCGTCATTCAGTGAAACGAAGGCTACGCTGATTCATCGAAAACATAAATATATTTATAATAATAATACATCCAATAATAAAACAAATTTAATAAAGAAGCATATTTCTATTGCAGTTGAATATTTCATTTTTTCCTAATTGAATTGTTATTTATTGCAAAAATATCTGCTGTGGGCCGCATGCGGCCCGCGGGCCGCGAGTTTGACACCCATGGTCTAGCATAAACAGGCAAAGAATAAGGAGGTGTTTTGTAAAATAGTATATAGAATAAATTTAATGCAAATATAAGAGAAGTTTCATTTTCTAAAACAATCATCGTGTGGATTTCGCATTTCGTCGATTAATAAAAATTACAGTCCACTATCGAAGCATCAACAACGACGTCATGTAAATCGCTCCATTTGGTCAACTTCGAACCAAATTTTTAAAGTTGATTTTAATCAACGTTTTAAGCCACGCATTCAAGCTTTAGACAGACCAGTTATCAAGACAAAAGCTTATTAGTACTGACTAATAAATGTATCTAAATAACTGAGTTTAAATTAAGAGTGATTGTGAAAGTGAAACTGTAAAATTATTCAAAACTTATCTTACAAATACACCTAATAATATTAAAATTGTTGTGTGCAGTGAATTAAGTATTGACAAAGTTATTGTTGTTGTAAAGACGTGTAATTTACGGTAAAATTAAGGGACGCTTTTGCTGCATTTGCTCGAATCCATTACTGATTCGAAGCACCGCCGTAATCCAATACTGATACGATAGCGACGCCGGAAGCGACCAGCCTACTATTTTTGAGGCATTCACCAGGAACGTGAAGCACCATCCGAGTAACAGTGATCTCTCCAGTACGAGTATTTTGGATCCACTCGAAGATACCGCCACGTTTTCCGTCAAAACTACACTACACCAGATAAGCCATAATTTTATTTCATTATATAAACCTGGACATATTATTGATTGAAATTGGATCTTGCTCTAAGATTTTGGGCCAATTTCCTAAATCCTTAGGTTATTAATTGTTATGAAATATTATATTAGTTATTATAAGCATTACTAATTATTGGTTTATATATTTGTTAATTTATTTACACCACAACTTATGTTATTGATGTGCTAGACTCCAATTCGAATAATATTAATTTAGAATTGTTAAATAATCAATTAATTATAGATTTAAATTCTGATATAACCGCTGATATTGCATAACGCCTGTTATACGTAAAATTTTGTAACGGTTTGCGCTTCTCTATCAAAAAATTAAATTAAGTTATCTTGAGTTCTAAAAACAATTAAAATGGCAGAACTTAAAAAACTTTTAAGAAGGCAACAAAGCTTCAAATCTTATCTTGAAAGGTTAAACAATGATAATTGGGATCAACATTCTTCAGAAATGATAAAAGGTATTAAAAGCATGTTTGACAATAGATTCGCGGAGTACGAAAAAATTAGGGCAGCCATCCACGACTCGCTTGACGAGCAGGATGAAGATGTTTTAATAGATAATCTTTACTTAAAGCCAGTGCTGGATTTACAGTAGGGGCAGTCGGGGCTACTGCCCAGGGCGGCAAATTTTCGGGGGCGGCAAAATTTGGATAGTTAAAAAAAATTCTATACAATATATTATATATAATCAACTTTTTTTTAACAACATTTTTTATTTCAAGAAATATAATTAACAAACCATAATACGATCGCAATGCAAAATTTGCGTTGAAATAACCGATTATTATAATTTATTATTTTGCCTTACCTCCCTCTCCGAACGTAAATTTTCAAATTGGTTAATAAGTTATCAAATTTGGCAATTTGGCTAATATAAAGATCCGTAAACAAGCTGAAAGTTTAAGAAAAATATTTTCTTCAGTTCTCGAGCGCTCTTAAAATGACGAATTTGTGCACTTCCAAGCTTATAGCGTCGAAAAAAAAAATTAAACTAGTGACTCATGGCATTGTGCCTTAAGACAAATTACTGAAACATCCCGTACTGAAAATTACATTTTATAAAAAAATTTAAAATTTTTTGAAAAATGAAAAAAAAAGACTTTTAAAACACATTTTTTGTATTTTGAAATTTTTTGAAAGTTATGATCGCAATCGCGCTGCGTAGCTGTTTCAGAGAAGAAATATCGAAATTCCTGTGCCAAAAGCTAATCAGCACGTCTTCCCATCAATACAAATCTATTATTTTTTAATTATTGAAGTCGATTTCGAGAACACGGATCAACCGATTTAAATGATTGATAAGGAGACGTGACGTTATTGGCCAAGGCAGGTCCAACTGTTTTGAAGATACGGGTCAAAATGACAAAAATGATAATTCAGTTTTTGAGAAAAAAGCGTCCAATAACATTCAAAAAAATTTACAGGATAAATAACTGCTTAAATTTGTGGGGGGCAGGTTTAGCGGTTTCGATAAAAAATTTGAAAAAGATATATTTGGCGGACAAAAGTTATCATAAGACATATGCACATTAAATTATCAGATATTTTAAAGATATTATAATAATAAGTATAAATTTTGTTCACATTTATATGCGTTCTGTAACATTGTTTATCCGTTAGAGTGCGACGCGGCGCTTACGCGCTTCTATTATTTGTCCTTACGCAGCTGAAGCAGCGCGATTGCTTTGAAAAAAAGTTCGAAAGTTCGTAAAATTTCAGGGATAGGGCGGCATTTTTGTCAGTGCCCCGGGCGCCAAATTTCTAAATCCGGCCCTGCTTGTAGCGCAGATTAAAAAGAAATGATTTTAATACTTTAATTTAATCTTCTCATATATTTTTGCTTTTAAATTAAGACAACATAATTTTTATAATATATCAATTATGAAAATGTTTGTATACTTAATTTATATTAAAATTACTTAGTATATGAGTTATATGGGTATTGATGAATTTTTTGGTAAGGCAGGTCTAGCGGTTTCGGAGATACAGAAGAAAAAATAAAAAAAAATTATATTTGGCGGTCTAAAATGATCATTAGATATATGCAAATTTTTATAAAAAATTTAAATATTAGTTCTAATTTTGTTACTTTTTTTGGGGTTCCGTACCAAGATTTTTAATTTTCAAAATTTACATATACAGATAAAGCAATTTTTAAAATTTCTCACGAAACCATCTGGTGACGAAACGGAGTTCGTCGGGTTTGCTAGTACATATATAATATAATACTCAATATCTGTGTCCGAGGAATTGGGCTATGTCATGGGACGCTGAACTTGATACACCGAACGAAAGTGTTCCAAGGGCACGGACACACACGGACACACTGACACACACGTACACACGGACACACGTACACACAGGCGGACACGCACCAGGAACGTCCCGGACAAGAGAGACCGACCATCCGTATTATTTAAGATAAAATTCAATTATAAAAAATTACGAGCTAAATACTTTGTTGAAGGGCTAATTGAAAGATTTAAGATAAAAGAAAGAGAAATTTTAAGTGATAGCGTATAAACTAGTGGTGCGTGGCGTCGTGCCTTAAGGCAAATTGCCGGATCTTCCCGTAACAGAAATAAATATTCGATGAAAAAAATCGAGAAAAATATTCGAGGTTTTATAAATTTTCAAATAGATAATTATAATTACTATATATGGATAGCATTTCCATAAATATCTCCATTGTTTAAGTTTATAGTTGTGCTCACAACATTTGTATTAATAATTCCAGTTATTTTAATTTCATAATTAAGTATATTTAAATAAAATTTAATTTTTTTATTGAGCGATGATTTTATTAGGCATCGATATTTTTTGTAAACTTTTTTATTTTTGTAGATCATGACATACTTAATCTAACTTGGGGCTAATTTGCTCCAATATATTTTATCGCTCATATAATATATAGCAACGATGTTATCGCACAAAACACTTAAGAATGTTTACACCTACAAGACATTTTTTTTAATTTATCATTTAAATTACAAGCTGTCTTAGTAAAAACATTCAGTAATTGATTTGTTACAATTAGATAGTTTATTTAGAAAGACTACCCATCGATAGTCGATAGTCCTTTCTAGTGAGGATAAATACTATTACTGTATATGACAAGCCCCTACTAACAATATTAATACAAATACTTAATCAACTAATACTATATAAGCTTATATTTAAAATTAACCTAAATTTAGTGTGAAGACCAATAAAATAAGAATAATAATAAAAAACATTAACAAGAGGTGCCGAATGAATCCAACTGAAGATATATTTCTTACGATTAGAATAACGCATATGAAATATCTACATTTTTAAACTGAATTTTTAAAGTTATGTTTTAGTATAACACTTTTCATATATTTGAAAATTTTGAAATTTGTTTGAACCGTATATGTGAACTTTAAAAATTAAAAATCTTGGTACGGAACCCAAAAAAAATGTAACAAAATTTGTACTCATTTTTAAAATATCTATAAAATATCTGATAATTTAATGTGCATATATCTAATGATCATTTTTGACCTCTAAATGGTATTTTTTTTTACATTTTCCTCTGTATATCCGAATTTTTTGAACCTACCTTCTCAAAAATTTAATCACTTCAAATAATCAATGCAAATAAAATGTTCTATTGGATCATTCAAATCGGATGCTTAGTTTTCTCAAAAACTGCAATTTTTTGTACATTTAGCTCGGTAAATCCCAAACGACTGGATCTGCCTTTGCCAAAAACTAATCAGCACATCTCCCTATCAAAAGGAATCGAATGTTTTTTGAACCATTCAAATCGGTCAATCCGTGTTGCCGAAATCGTCGACGAAAATTGTATTCAACACACATTTATTTTTTCTAAGGTATCCCAAAATGTTCAGAAACATTTGAAACGTAAAGATATGCAAAAAATTTCATATCATATCATATGGATTTTTTTGCGATTTCTACAATTTATCCTACGGGAAGTTAAAAATATAAAAAATTAGATAAAATTGGATTTTTGAGAAGTTTGAAATTATTAGACTTTTTTATTACTTAGACTCGACCTGCTTTTGCACTTTGCAAATACACACATACGCACACACATATCTCATTTTTTTCTAAAGTATGCCAAAATGTTCAGAAACCTTTAAAGCGTAAAAATATATATCCATTATCATTTTGGATTTTTTTTGAATACTATAACTTTTCATACAGGAAATTAAAATTAAACATTTAAAACAAAATTCAGAAAATTTTCTGGTCAACATTTTTTTTCAGTTTCAAATTTATATTTGAAATTAATTTGTCCAGAACTTCTGCATAAAAATTTATTGCAATGGAACATAATTATATTAATACATATATATATATATATATATATATATATATATAT
>NW_020538309.1:0-29066 GCF_003426905.1 Ctenocephalides felis
TTATTGCAAAAATATCTGCTGTGGGCCGCATGCGGCCCGCGGCCGCGAGTTTGACACCCATGGTCTAGCATAAACAGGCAAAGAATAAGGAGGTGTTTTGTAAAATAGTATATAGAATAAATTTAATGCAATATAAGAGAAGTTTCATTTTCTAAAACAATCATCGTGTGGATTTCGCATTTCGTCGATTAATAAAAATTACAGTCCACTATCGAAGCATCAACAACGACGTCATGTAAATCGCTCCATTTGGTCAACTTCGAACCAGATTTTTAAAGTTGATTTTAATCAACGTTTTAAGCCACGCATTCAAGCTTTAGACAGACCAGTTATCAAGACAAAAGCTTATTAGTACTGACTAATAAATGTATCTAAATAACTGAGTTTAAATTAAGAGTGATTGTGAAAGTGAAACTGTAAAATTATTCAAAACTTATCTTACAAATACACCTAATAATATTAAAATTGTTGTGTGCAGTGAATTAAGTATTGACAAAGTTATTGTTGTTGTAAAGACGTGTAATTTACGGTGAAATTAAGGGACGCTTTTGCTGCATTTGCTCGAATCCATTACTGATTCGAAGCACCGCCGTAATCCAATACTGATACGATAGCGACGCCGGAAGCGACCAGCCTACTATTTTTGAGGCATTCACCAGGAACGTGTAGCACCATCCGAGTAACAGTGATCTCTCCAGTACGAGTATTTTGGATCCACTCGAAGATACCGCCACGTTTTCCGTCAAAACTACACTACACCAGATAAGCCATAATTTTATTTCATTATATAAACCTGGACATATTATTGATTGAAATTGGATCTTGCTCTAAGATTTTGGGCCAATTTCCTAAATCCTTAGGTTATTAATTGTTATGAAATATTATATTAGTTATTATAAGCATTACTAATTATTGGTTTATATATTTGTTAATTTATTTACACCACAACTTATGTTATTGATGTGCTAGACTCCAATTCGAATAATATTAATTTAGAATTGTTAAATAATCAATTAATTATAGATTTAAATTCTGATATAACCGCTGATATTGCATAACGCCTGTTATACGTAAAATTTTGTAACGGTTTGCGCTTCTCTATCAAAAAATTAAATTAAGTTATCTTGAGTTCTAAAAACAATTAAAATGGCAGAACTTAAAAAACTTTTAAGAAGGCAACAAAGCTTCAAATCTTATCTTGAAAGGTTAAACAATGATAATTGGGATCAACATTCTTCAGAAATGATAAAAGGTATTAAAAGCATGTTTGACAATAGATTCGCGGAGTACGAAAAAATTAGGGCAGCCATCCACGACTCGCTTGACGAGCAGGATGAAGATGTTTTAATAGATAATCTTTACCTAAAGCCAGTGCTGGATTTACAGTAGGGGCAGTCGGGGCTACTGCCCAGGGCGGCAAATTTTCGGGGGCGGCAAAATTTGGATAGTTAAAAAAAATTCTATACAATATATTATATATAATCAACTTTTTTTTAACAACATTTTTATTTCAAGAAATATAATTAACAAACCATAATACGATCGCAATGCAAAATTTGCGTTGAAATAACCGATTATTATAATTTATTATTTTGCCTTACCTCCCTCTCCGAACGTAAATTTTCAAATTGGTTAATAAGTTATCAAATTTGGCAATTTGGCTAATATAAAGATCCGTAAACAAGCTGAAAGTTTAAGAAAAATATTTTCTTCAGTTCTCGAGCGCTCTTAAAATGACGAATTTGTGCACTTCCAAGCTTATAGCGTCGAAAAAAAAATTAAACTAGTGACTCATGGCATTGTGCCTTAAGACAAATTACTGAAACATCCCGTACTGAAAATTACATTTTATAAAAAAATTTAAAATTTTTTGAAAAATGAAAAAAAAAGACTTTTAAAACACATTTTTTGTATTTTGAAATTTTTTGAAAGTTATGAACGCAATCGCGCTGCGTAGCTGTTTCAGAGAAGAAATATCGAAATTCCTGTGCCAAAAGCTAATCAGCACGTCTTCCCATCAATACAAATCTATTATTTTTTAATTATTGAAGTCGATTTCGAGAACACGGATCAACCGATTTAAATGATTGATAAGGAGACGTGACGTTATTGGCCAAGGCAGGTCCAACTGTTTTGAAGATACGGGTCAAAATGACAAAAATGATAATTCAGTTTTTGAGAAAAAAGCGTCCAATAACATTCAAAAAAATTTACAGGATAAATAACTGCTTAAATTTGTGGGGGGCAGGTTTAGCGGTTTCGATAAAAAATTTGAAAAAGATATATTTGGCGGACAAAAGTTATCATAAGACATATGCACATTAAATTATCAGATATTTTAAAGATATTATAATAATAAGTATAAATTTTGTTCACATTTATATGCGTTCTGTAACATTGTTTATCCGTTAGAGTGCGACGCGGCGCTTACGCGCTTCTATTATTTGTCCTTACGCAGCTGAAGCAGCGCGATTGCTTTGAAAAAAAGTTCGAAAGTTCGTAAAATTTCAGGGATAGGGCGGCATTTTTGTCAGTGCCCCGGGCGCCAAATTTCTAAATCCGGCCCTGCTTGTAGCGCAGATTAAAAAGAAATGATTTTAATACTTTAATTTAATCTTCTCATATATTTTTGCTTTTAAATTAAGACAACATAATTTTTATAATATATCAATTATGAAAATGTTTGTATACTTAATTTATATTAAAATTACTTAGTATATGAGTTATATGGGTATTGATGAATTTTTTGGTAAGGCAGGTCTAGCGGTTTCGGAGATACAGAAGAAAAAATAAAAAAATTATATTTGGCGGTCTAAAATGATCATTAGATATATGCACATTTTTATAAAAAATTTAAATATTAGTTCTAATTTTGTTACTTTTTTTGGGGTTCCGTACCAAGATTTTTAATTTTCAAAATTTACATATACAGATAAAGCAATTTTTAAAATTTCTCACGAAACCATCTGGTGACGAAACGGAGTTCGTCGGGTTTGCTAGTACATATATAATATAATACTCAATATCTGTGTCCGAGGAATTGGGCTATGTCATGGGACGCTGAACTTGATACACCGAACGAAAGTGTTCCAAGGGCACGGACACACACGGACACACTGACACACACGTACACACGGACACACGTACACACAGGCGGACACGCACCAGGAACGTCCCGGACAAGGGAGACCGACCATCCGTATTATTTAAGATAAAATTCAATTATAAAAAATTACGAGCTAAATACTTTGTTGAAGGGCTAATTGAAAGATTTAAGATAAAAGAAAGAGAAATTTTAAGTGATAGCGTATAAACTAGTGGTGCGTGGCGTCGTGCCTTAAGGCAAATTGCCGGATCTTCCCGTAACAGAAATAAATATTCGATGAAAAAAATCGAGAAAAATATTCGAGGTTTTATAAATTTTCAAATAGATAATTATAATTACTATATATGGATAGCATTTCCATAAATATCTCCATTGTTTAAGTTTATAGTTGTGCTCACAACATTTGTATTAATAATTCCAGTTATTTTAATTTCATAATTAAGTATATTTAAATAAAATTTAATTTTTTTTATTGAGCGATGATTTTATTAGGCATCGATATTTTTTGTAAACTTTTTTATTTTTGTAGATCATGACATACTTAATCTAACTTGGGGCTAATTTGCTCCAATATATTTTATCGCTCATATAATATATAGCAACGATGTTATCGCACAAAACACTTAAGAATGTTTACACCTACAAGACATTTTTTTTAATTTATCATTTAAATTACAAGCTGTCTTAGTAAAAACATTCAGTAATTGATTTGTTACAATTAGATAGTTTATTTAGAAAGACTACCCATCGATAGTCGATAGTCCTTTCTAGTGAGGATAAATACTATTACTGTATATGACAAGCCCCTACTAACAATATTAATACAAATACTTAATCAACTAATACTATATAAGCTTATATTTAAAATTAACCTAAATTTAGTGTGAAGACCAATAAAATAAGAATAATAATAAAAAACATTAACAAGAGGTGCCGAATGAATCCAACTGAAGATATATTTCTTACGATTAGAATAACGCATATGAAATATCTACATTTTTAAACTGAATTTTTAAAGTTATGTTTTAGTATAACACTTTTCATATATTTGAAAATTTTGAAATTTGTTTGAACCGTATATGTGAACTTTAAAAATTAAAAATCTTGGTACGGAACCCAAAAAAAATGTAACAAAATTTGTACTCATTTTTAAAATATCTATAAAATATCTGATAATTTAATGTGCATATATCTAATGATCATTTTTGACCTCTAAATGGTATTTTTTTTTACATTTTCCTCTGTATATCCGAATTTTTTGAACCTACCTTCTCAAAAATTTAATCACTTCAAATAATCAATGCAAATAAAATGTTCTATTGGATCATTCAAATCGGATGCTTAGTTTTCTCAAAAACTGCAATTTTTTGTACATTTAGCTCGGTAAATCCCAAACGACTGGATCTGCCTTTGCCAAAAACTAATCAGCACATCTCCCTATCAAAAGGAATCGAATGTTTTTTGAACCATTCAAATCGGTCAATCCGTGTTGCCGAAATCGTCGACGAAAATTGTATTCAACACACATTTATTTTTTCTAAGGTATCCCAAAATGTTCAGAAACATTTGAAACGTAAAGATATGCAAAAAATTTCATATCATATCATATGGATTTTTTTGAGATTTCTACAATTTATCCTACGGGAAGTTAAAAATATAAAAAATTAGATAAAATTGGATTTTTGAGAAGTTTGAAATTATTAGACTTTTTTATTACTTAGACTCGACCTGCTTTTGCACTTTGCAAATACACACATACGCACACACATATCTCATTTTTTTCTAAAGTATGCCAAAATGTTCAGAAACCTTTAAAGCGTAAAAATATATATCCATTATCATTTTGGATTTTTTTTTGAATACTATAACTTTTCATACAGGAAATTAAAATTAAACATTTAAAACAAAATTCAGAAAATTTTCTGGTCAACATTTTTTTTCAGTTTCAAATTTATATTTGAAATTAATTTGTCCAGAACTTCTGCATAAAAATTTATTGCAATGGAACATAATTATATTAATACATACATATATATATATATATATATATATATATATATATATATATATATCTTGATAGTTTTTTCGACGTTGAAACATATTTCAAAGTAACTAGCAGCCCATTCGTCGAAATAAAAAAGGTATAAAGTATAAAAACTTTTATTTATACGTTTCGACACAAGATGCGTGTCATCATTCAGCAACACAGGACAAAAGCACTCAACAAAAATTTATTTTAACAAAATTAAACTTAATAACATATTGGGAAAAACATTTTTTTAGAAAAAATTATGAATAACTAAAAGATTTGAAAACTAATTTGACTAAAAGTTATGAAATGCATATTGTGAAGCGAGAAACACGCCCATACCGAGCATCCAGACTCGACTGATTCGCATCGGAATGGATTTCACTCTTTCGGCTTTCATCCACGGTATTGTGTTCAAGAACATCTTCCTCCGCCTTCGTTTCAAAATTACTCTGGGCCTGCTGTTCCT
Source organism: Ctenocephalides felis (assembly GCF_003426905.1). Lineage (NCBI taxonomy): Eukaryota > Metazoa > Arthropoda > Insecta > Siphonaptera > Pulicidae > Ctenocephalides > Ctenocephalides felis. The sequence continues at coordinate 5,605 of NW_020538309.1, forward strand.
GCTGTTCCTGCTCCATCTACTGATCAGCTGTCCTTTTTTAACTTTATTGAGTTACATTATGGATACCACACCAGGGTAAAACTCTCCACATTTTCTTCTTTAAATTTAAAATTGATCAATGCTATCACTAAACAAAATTTTCTTTTACGTTGCCGAAAATACAAATTGATTCCTAAGTTTTTTGACACTAAATCATTACTTTTTAAGTTTAATCATTTAACATCTCCTTCCTTTAACAAAAAGTTATGCAACATTAGTTTTGAAGCTATGTCTCTTGAAATAAAGAATAGTTTTTCTTACATTTCCTCTATCAAATCTAAAATTGAAAATTTAAAAAATGTTTTAACCTCTATTTTAGAACCTCTTATTTTAGAAAATTTTCTAGAATTTGAGAATTTAAAATATGACAGAATTTCTACAAAATTAAAATTGGCTCACATGAAAAAATTTGATAAGCTTTTGGATAATTTTAATAAATCTAATGTACCTTTGATAAGTGAAAATTTGATAGATAAATGGCTCAAAAACTATTCCAACACTCCTATCCCTTCAAACTTGAAGTACATTTTTGCCCTTGGTCCTAAATTTTCCCTTCCGCCTCTCAAATCAAATTTTAATTTTATAAAGGTACTTAGTAATTTGGAGTTTGGTTTAAAAAAATTGAACAACCCAGATAAAGAAACAAAATTTAGATCTTTGTGTTGTAACAAACTTTTATCTTTCATCAAAAATAATAATTCAAAATTTAGTTCCCTTCCTTTACAGTCAGAAATTGTTAGAGATTTAAAATTGTGCAAAAAGTTTTTGAGGGATAATCCAGATATCTTAGTTACCAGAGCTGATAAGGGCAATCTTACTGTGGTTTTGGATAGGTCGGATTATTTTTCAAAAACTTATGATTTATTAAACGACAAAACTTTTTATAAACCTTTAACTAACGACCCCACCGATCATTTAAACAGACAAACGCACAAACTCATTGGCAATTTAATTACAAAAAAACAAATCTCCAAATCATTAGGTTTTTCTTTAAAAGTTTTTCATCCCAGTTTTCCCAAGTTGTATTGTCTTCCTAAAATTCACAAACCTAATTTACCTCTCAGACCTATAGTTTCCGATTTGAATTCTCCCTTAAGTAAACTCTCCAAACATATCAGCTCCATTCTCTCTAAGGTTACTGTTTTATCTAAATTTAATGTTTCCAATTCTTTTGATTTAGTAAAAAATTTAAAGAATTTTACAATTCCTTCCAATTCTTCCTTTGTTAGTTTTGATGTCATCGCCCTTTTTACGAACATTCCTTGGGATTTGGCTTTAGAAGCTGTTTCTGCCCGCTGGAATGATATCCAACCACACACTTCGATTGACTTGGTTTGGTTTAAGACGATTTTAAATTTCATTTTTGTTAACACTTACTTTTGTTTTGATGATCAATTTTATTCGCAGATTTTTGGTTTACCCATGGGGTCTAGTATTAGCCCCCCTGTGGCTGATTTAACACTACAAATTTTAGAAAATTTTGTTTTATCTAATCTTTCGGTTCCACCTCACCTTTATTATAGATATGTTGATGACGTTCTGTTGTGCCTTGACGATTCTCAGATTGTAGACACATTAGACTCTTTTAATTCCTTTAACAAACATTTGCAGTTCACCTGTGAGATTGAGTCGGATGACTCTATTAGTTTTTTAGACTTAAGAATCACTAAAAATAAAGTAAACAATTCTGTCCTGACTGATTGGTATCAGAAACCAACGTGGTCAGGAAGATATTTAAATTATTTGTCCTTTCATTCGCGTTCCATTAAAATTTCTGTCATTATCTCTCTTATAGACAGGGCTCTTTTACTAAGTAACAGTATGTTTTGGGAAAAAAATTTGACTCTTACTCGTTCCGTTCTCAAAGATAATAGTTACCCTTCGCACTTGGTCAACAACATCATTAATAATAGATTAATTTATTTACAAACTAATTCTAATAATTTATTTTCACCTTCTTGTTCAAATTCAATAGCTTCCTCTTCCGCCCAATACAAAGGAACTATCTGTTTACCTTTTTTAAGCAATTTTTCGTATTTTTTAAAAAAGTTATTTTCTTCAGAAGGATTCCGATTAGTTTTTAGTTTTGATAATACGTTTAATTGCCTTTTTTCGGTTCTTAAGTCTGGAACACCGTCTGATAGGGTCACCGATTCTGTTTACAGGTTGGATTGCAATGATTGCAACATGTGTTATATTGGAGAAAGTTCTCAGTATATTTATAAGAGAGTTAATCAACATATTTATAATTCAAAAAATCCAAACCAATTCAAAACGATGTTTTCAGATCATATGCTCAATTTCAATCACACTTTTAACACTTCCCATCCGGTTATCCTTTATATCGAAAAAAATAGTGACCTTAGAAAATTTGCTGAATCCTTTTTTATTTCATTAAATTCCTCCTCTTGTGTTAATAAACGCAATTCATCCCACCTTTTACATGATAGTTACCAGATTGTTATTGATTTTATTAAAAAAACAAAAAATTAATTTGCTTATCTCTTTTATATTATTTTTTACATTATTGTTTTTTCTTGTTCTAACTTTTACATGGTTTGCCTTTTCCTTTTGATCAATTCCAGTTCAAGCACTGTTTGTTCGAGGCGTTTTCGTGCTTCGAGAATTCGTCCTTGATGCGTCCCCTCCCATTCCTATCAATACGCCTATTGAAATAATTCAGTCGAGTCTGGATGCTCGGTATGGGCGTGTTTCTCGTTTCACAATTATGTATTTCATAACTTTTAGTCAAAATAGTTTTCAAATCTTTTAGTTATTCATATTTTTTTCTAAAAAAATGTTTTTCTCTAATATGTTATTAAGTTTAATTTTTTAAAATAAATTTTTGTTGAGTGTTTTTGTCCTGTGGTGTGTATAATGTTTCTCTATGCTATAATTAATCTATATTGTTGTTTATATTAGTAATAAAATTTTCAAATGGTTGTAGTTGCTGAATGATGACACGCATCTTGTGTCGAAACGTATAAATAAAAGTTTTTATACTTTATACCTTTTTTTTATTTCGACGAATGGGCTGCTAGTTACTTTGAAATATATATATATATATATATATATATATATATATATATATATATATATATATATATATATATATATATATATATATAATAGTTTTATATCTGTAAAGTATGATAATGATTAAGATTAGATGTAAACTATTATTTTCGTCGTGCTTTTTTTTGTTTATTGATAATATCACCGTAAATCAAACCAAACGAACGTTGGTAGCGTATTACCGCGTTAGTTTATACCGTCGGCGTTTTGATTAATTTGCATGACGCCCTTTTATATGGACAAATTACGATTTTATTTTTATTGAAAATACTTTAATTCTGTCGCGTCAATAGTTATTGGCTCGTGTTTTTTGACCGCCCAATCCAGATTAAGGGATCCGATATGGCAAATGAAAATAATGAAGAAAGAAAGTAATAATCGAGTGAAGCAAGAATGGGTATTTTCAGATAGGGTAAAGTTGATATTTGGAATCAAGGTTAATTATACTTATATAAATAGATTTATAAATTAATGGATCGTGTCGTACCCTTAACCACCTCTTTTAATTATTCATTTTAACTTTTTTTTTTTTCTTTTCCTTTTTTTTGTAAGAATAGCCCGTAGACAGCCCGGCTGCCGAGCGACGTAGCGACAAGTCGTGGAGGGCCGAGGTATGCGATAGGGCACTCGCGGTAAACTAGTTAGACTCGACTCGCGAACGAGTACTACAAAATATCGCGAGAGCTCAACAAGAACGCCGAATTTGTCGTAGGCCAGTGGGTGTTAGGGAACACAGAAATTCGTAGATAAGGCCAATCAGACTAACTACAACATCCATGGCACGGGCCTTATAAAATAGTTGATAAATTATCGGACCTTAATTATAAGATTGAGCATAAAGCTAGAAATTGGTACAAATACGACACGGTCCACGTTAGTAGAATAAAAGAAGAAAGAAAGAAAAAATATTTCTTTCACTTTTCTCTTCGCTTTTTTTTTTAAATATATATATAGGTACTTATATATATAGAATGGTAGAATCTTGGATTTGTGTATATATAGGTGTACATATGTAAATAATTAAACATAATTATAGTAATAGGTTTAGTTTTAAGACTTACGCCCCCCCCCCTTAGATAAGTCGTAAAATTAAGTGTTAGAGTTTAAGAAGACATTTAAGAAGTTATATTGGGATTTTGGTTTGTGGAGAATAAGTTAGTCGACATATAGATAGTATAAATATAAGTCTGCAGGCTTATATCGGGACGCCATATCGGATTTACGCTTTTGTTTTATGGTTATATATATGAGTTGAAAGCTGGGCCCAGTAGTCCACGAGCGAGGACCATTGAGATGTCCGAATCGATGGACGCGTACGGTTTCAATCGGGGAAACCGCTCTTAATCAACCCCGCAGCCGTCGAATTATTATGTGAATTATGATGTATTATGTTGGAATATTTTTGGGAAGGTACCTTCAGCAGAACGCCATCTCCCGTCAAGGGGGCAATTTGGGGTACTTTTGTGCCGGGCTGAGGAACCCCAGGTGTGACCGCTTACATAGGTGTTAAGTGTAAGTGCCATTTGTTTTTGGGTGGGCATAGACGGTCGGTCTAGAGATATTATTATTGGTATGGGGCTCTGCGGGAGGAGCAAGAAGGAAAACAAGATCCTAGCCCCCATCTGTGGTCTTGTATTTGGGGGGCAATCACACCAGTAGAGGCTGAATTACGGTAAACGTCGCGTCCGTTAAAGTAAACTAGTTATTTAAATAATTGAATTTTGTAAATTGATGTGTATTTTTGTTTCTTGTTCATTGTCATATTAGTTTCGTTTTTTTCTCTCAAAGCTTTTCCGCGCGTTACAAATGGTTTCTGGCAAAACTGATTTATAATTCGGGCTACGGTTATTCTATTAATTCTAATACTACAACCAAGAAAATAGGTGACAGCACACACACATAGGATAAGATTGCGTTTCAAGGAAACGTGTTACGAAAAATTGTACGAAAAACGATTGTACTTCGAATATTTTTTTTATTAAGTTTTTGTCTTTTGTTAGTCTGTGTTATATAACTACTTTTTTTTCTAAATCTAGTCTTTTTTTTGAATTTGCTGAGTACCGTTTTCCCTAACACGGTTCCTTTGAGAACGAAATAGGGTAAGATAGTTTTAAGCAAACGGACTTATTTTTGTATTGTAATTTTTGTGTTACCGAAGGACTTTGTTTTTGTTTTTTTGTATTAATGATGTTGATGTATTTTTTTATCAGACCTGTTTATATATAAGTTTATGTTTACTAGCTGCTACGTGTTTTGAGTTTGTAAACAAAGGGGGAATAGCTTACCAGGATTCTAGGAATGTCTGACCGAAACCACAACGCCTAAAGGATGGCCAGCACACAACCACAACTACAATCGTCGTCTAGCAGCCAAGGCTCACACTTGAGCAAAGCCAACCCAGTTAAACTAGCCAACCCAAAGACGAGGACCAAAGGGCAAAACAGGACCCTAGGAAGAACACCGGAACAACCCGGAAAACCCAGGAGATGGCAATAATTTCATCTTTGGATTTAAGAGCCGAGGCCGGCTCTAGTGTGACAGGGGGGCGTGTAACGACAATTGGTATTGTCGTCAAAAGGGTTGCATAACCACCAGTGCAATGGGGCTCCCCCACCTACGTCTACTAGGGTGCCTGCAATATAAGGTCCAGTCTGGGGTTGAAATGAAGCATTAAGAATTGTATCATCCTCTGAGGAGGTCAGTGGGTCCACGCGCCAGGCGCTGGACGTTCCAGCAAAGGTCAGATGTAATATTGTTTTATAAGGCTATTCCCTCCGTCGGTATCCGTTATAAGTTACCCGTTTAGTATACTCCTTTATAGCTGTAATACTATACTCCGCTAGTATAGAAATTAATAATAATCTATCAGTACGTTGGAGTTTAAGGGGGTATTCTACTGTAGAAGCATGAATTTTACCCGGTTTTTGAAGCGCTGTATAAAGGAAACAAATAATATTTTTACTATCGATTTTTTTATCATTTGTTTATTGATATTTTATTATTACATAAAAAAAATTATTAAAGAAAAAAAATTAGAATTCACAAAGTTATGAGCAGTCAAAGTGGAAGCTCCAAAAAAAAAAAGAGGGTGTCCTGGCGTGCATGATTCCAACCCTCCTGGTGATCCGAAACATAAAAAAAAGATGGATTCTTAATTATTATAGATGTCGCTATCGTATGAACCTTGGATAAGTCAAAAAAAAATTTTTTGTTTGAATGGCGGCAGTTTGAAAAAAAAATTTTTTTTTCATGTTTTTTTAACAATTCCGAATTTTTTAAAAATACTAAATGAAAAGTTATAGTTTTTGGAGAGGTCCATGCGATAAAGCAACGTATAGAGAAGATCCTCTCCAAATTTGAAGTAAATCGGTTCATTAGAACTCGAGATATCCTTACCGCCAGCTCGAAAAAAGTAGTTCCGAGAAAAACGCGTTCAAAGTTTTGAGACAAGTCGTACCCGAACCGAGGCGACGTCACTAAAACGGCGATAACTCAGGAAATAATAGTAATTTTGTAAAATCCTTTTGATGACATATTTTTGAATAACTAAACTTTGAAAATATGAAAAAAAAATTTTCGATTTTTTCAAAATTCTACAGTAGAATACCCCCTTAAGTATAGAACATGACTGTGCGTAGACACAGCCATGCCCGTAGATCTGTAATAATAATTAGTAATAATTAAATAAGATAGAAGTACATTCTCTTTCATTCGCGTAGTTAGTTGGTTATAGGTCGGGTAAGGAGTTGGTGTAACCCTTTCGTAACGGAGATGCAACGCTAGATGTAATATTTGGTAGTCGTTGCAATACTCCTGAGAAGGCGACATCAACCCTTTTAATCCGTCACAATATATATTCAATGGAGATACAAACAAGCCAAGATGAAGAAGTAGCCAGAGCTCTTTCAAAGTTGTCATTTGACATAAAAGAGATGGAACTGGCTCTGAATGAGCTGATGACTTTCGTCAAGAGAAACGAGGCATCAGCTTCACAGATTCAATCCATGAAAAAAAACTAACTTTATGTTACCTATTAAGACAAATGAAGATTACATCAATGCTAAAAACTGTATGAGCAAAGACCTTACAACTTTGTTTTGAAGTGTGGGTCGACAGGGTAAAAGAAACTTCTCCGCGTTAAGAGTTTCTAACTGCATTATAGGTAAAACATATTAAGTTGGCATTATTTGCATATTTTAATATTAATGCTATTATAATGCATATTCATCTTTTTAATTCTAACTTTATATGTATATATATATTATATATATATATATATACATATATTAATATTCCAGATGATTATTTTTTGGATATTTTTTATGAATTTTTATGTTTTTTTACATATATCAGACATACAGCATTTTTTATACAATTTGATAGATTTTGATGACTATGATTATTGAATTTTTTTACAAAGTTTAAGAGCATCTCAACGCCAATACAGAATTATTGATATTTATCATAATACATTTAGTAAATCAAATCGGTAATACTTGCTGTAAATTTGTATGTTGATAAATTATTAACTTCAAGAAAATTCAAATTACAGTTAGCAAATAAATTGTAATATGGCTGTGATTTCAGATATATGCTCATTCGAAAAGGTAAATGTGATACCTATTCATTATTTCATCCACACACATTATCTTTTTATTAGGGAGCACATGTGGAAGACATTCCTGAAATTTAAAAATTTTAAAAAATCGTATATATAAAAAATTAAATATTCAACTTGAGTTTACATGGTACAAGCAACGACATGAAAAAGCATACTTAGATAAAATATGGATGAGAAAATTTGAGCATTACAAACATTGAAACGTATATGGAACTAAAAAAATATAGATGAAGTATTTTCGTTTCTAGTAAAGAAATAAAAACTTAACCAATTACAAAATGCGCAGTCTCTTGTATGTTCAAAAATAAATCTTATGCAACATTAAATATGTTGTTGCTTTAATGTAGTGATAGTGATGTAATTTAATATGTATGCTGCTTTAATATAGTGGCAAAATAAAAAAAATGGAACTAAAATTATAAGAAACATGTTTTACTTTTATTATAGCGATAGTATGTGCTATTAGTAACTATAATTATATTATTATTATGATTCATATAATTTTACATTCATTTTAAAGTTATCACATTGAATGTATTGTAGAAATGTATTCAAGCGTTTGTAGTTTTCCAATTGTAAGTTTAGTAAAAAACAAAGAAAATTTTATTATATCTTACAAGTTTATCCTACAAGTTACATGTGTTGATCGTTGAATATTTAAAATTGGTTAAATATAGCCAATTGCATTAAAAACTGATTATTCTCTTCAAGAATTTCTTAATATTTGCAAATATCAATACAAATTTTTAATATCGATTTCGAGTGCGAATCGATTTTACTCTATATTACTTTTTCTTTATATAATATCCAGGCTGCATAACATGTTTCAATTTCCTTTTTATATCAATTTAACAAACTTAGTAGATACATAAACATAAGTGATTTGGTAAAGATTGGGAAGAACTTTTACCAGAGATCAGTTAAGTCAGTCGAAGGTCCCAAGATTTTACAATCACAATTGAATTGGACAAATCAATCTTCACGACCTTGAATAATTTATATAAGTATTGAAATATCTTCGTTTGCCAATAGATTATAGCATTTTATACATGGTTACGATTTGCGTACAAATTAAAACAATCCTCTTGATTTGAACCTTTGAGCGAATATTATTTATTGTGATGTCACTTCCTTCTTCGACTAAACTAAGGTCAATTATACCATTTGATCCATGAGTAAGAAATCCGTACAAATTAAAACTATGTTTCTGATTAATTATGCATGGCGATGAAGAATCTTCAAGCTAATACTATTTATTGTGATGGCACCTTTTCTAAATATCTCAAAATTATTAAATGTGTCAAAATTCCTTCTGTGACTGAATTATAGATATCATTTTATTTAACATTCGGTATTGATCTTCGAAGAAAAATAATCTAGTAGCCAAATAGATACAAAATTAAATGAAAAAAATGTTGAAGTATGAAGTATGAAGTATTCATACTTTGCATCCGCTTCAAATTTGATATTTGGTTAATAATGTAAATCCAGGGCTGTTTCTTCTGTTTGGTCGAAAACTACTTTGAGTAGTTCACAATCAAAAAGACATAAATGTCCTTGACTAGATTGGAACCAACTTCTATTTGGATTTTTCAAATAGTTTGGCACAATAAAGCCATCGAATCATTGCCATCACAATGATCATTATAAATCAAATTTCCTTTTTCATTGTCATGTGTGATTTTTCAACAAATAAACCAAGAAAATTGTAATGTAAATAAATCATAATTACTGACACTATCGAAATCGAAATTGTATATGAAATACCGTGTATTATACACTAAATCCTTGTGTTATGCATTTGTCTCAATCAAAGTTAATTCCTTCCATGACATGTTATATGCTCATGTTATTTTACGTAGGTTATTTTACCTATGCTCTCTTCAAATATTCATATCGTCTGTCATATTGAGATAAATGAGTAATTATAGTAAGTATTAATCATATTGTTTACTATCTTGTTTTACTTCCAAAAATACTTAATTGTTCTGGTTCCAATAGATTCGCAATTTCGTTATTATATTATCGTTAGTTATTGTTGAACCTCAATAACAGTGCTTTGACTTCAATTCATTCATTATCTCTTGCTTCATGTACGTGATAATTTTTCATTCCATTTATAACGAAGGTGGGAAATTTCACAAGTGGAGGATGTAACATAACCTGTGGAGTTCCACAAGGTTCTGTATTAGGACCTTTATTGTATCTATTATACACCAATAACCTTAAAGACGCAAAATTAAAGGGAAGATACATATTATATGCAGACGATACAGCGATAGTATATGCGGATAAGGATAAAAAAAGACTCGAAGATATTATAAACACGGACATGAAAATATACACCGAGTGGCTAACTGAAAATAAACTAACAATTAACATAGATAAAACAAAATACATATATTTCAAACATAGAAAAAATACTGAGAACACTAAACTAAAAATTGAAGTAAATAATAGAGCAATAGAGGAAGTGGAAAGCATAAAATACTTAGGACTGATAATAAATGAAAAACTGACATGGACAGACCATATAAACAAAATAAAAAGAAAGATAGGAACGTTAACAGGGGCATTGAAAAGGATCCACTCTTTCGGCAAAAAAAATAAAATACTAATTCTTAAAACGCAAATAATACCTATAATTTTATATGGCATAACAACATGGAGCCAAACAACTAAAGCAAACCTAAATGACATATAGAGAATAATGAATAAAGCCATAAAAATAGCATATAATTTACCACATCTAACACCCACCAAATACTTGCAGAGAGAAACAAATAATCATTCACTAAATAACATAATTGAAATAGAGAAATGCAAACTAATACACAAAATGAAATTTAACCGAATTAAAACAAGTGCAACAATAGACACAAATCAAGATATACATGAACACTACACGAGACAACACAACAATTTTCACATTGAACGCAATAGAAAAAAGAATTTGAGAGAAAATGTCATATGGAGTGCTACCAAAATATATAACGAATTGCCAGACTATATTAAGATGACCAATGATAATGAAAATTTTAAAAGAAAAATAAAGTAGTACTATATGGAAATTAAAGACAAAGAAGACTGAAGAGTTATATATATATAGATATTATATTAATGAAATAGATATTATAGTCAAATGAAATGTAAATATTATATGAAAACTGTTTTTCATAATCTCTCATACCAGGCACCTCTGTCTGACTGAGATATGAAAATAATGTATATATGTAAATAAATAAATAAATAAATAAATACTCCTATTACCATAATCTATCATCTGAACATTTCCTATTATTTTCTTTATTATTAATTTTATTTTCTTTTCTTAATTATTTATTTTAGTTCCAAATTTGTTTTGTCAGCATTCAACAAATAAAGTTTCTTCGTGACTGCTAAATATTTTAACCAATTTTACATATTCAAAGACTAAATCACACATTATTTAGTTTTATTATCGCAACATTGATTTCGAAAAAAATGACAATTCAAGAAACCTACCGACAAATTTACAATACATTACATACTGATTTACTAACGCGTTTGTTTTTTTAGATTTATTTTCGCTTAACAAGAAACTCATGAGCAAATAAAATTATATGTAATATAGCAGCACACGTAACTGAACTAAACAGCTCAATATCATTCGGACGATTTAAAAAATAACTTAAAAAAATTTCACATTCTAACAATTTTCTAGATTTACTAAAACACGAGATGTGCTTTTTATGTAGTGGATTGGCATGCAACACTCTACCAAATAGAAATAAGAAATTTGAATATAAGAATATTTGAATATTCTTTAAATTCAAGATGTATAACTTGATGTTGCCTTCTATAATTCTAGTATTCTAAATATGTTTTGGATTTTGAGTTCTCTACATGGTGCACCACTAGTACTACAACCTGGTAATACTTTAATTGCAAGTATTACCTTGATAAGATTTCCATTAAAAAATTTGTCATAAGAGTATTGTTTCACTCATCTTTAGTTGAATTTTGGACAAATAATGAAATTGTTCGCGCCAAACACGCAGCCTGCATAGGATGTCGTAATTTACGATAAGGAGGATAAATGTGGACATATACCTTGTTCGTGGGCTCTCAATGCCCAGAAAAACTATTTGTGACCAACAGATAATTCTCCATTAAGGTTCATAAAATGATTAAAGGGTGTAAGCCCCTTCCTAATACTGTAAAATACAAAAATTATCACGGGGAGATGTGTAGCTACATCTTCAAATTATAAACTAATAAAAGTATATAAAGCGAGGGCAGAGGTCACATCTTGTGTTGATAGTGAATAAGAGAAAAACGAACAAATAGAGGATAGCCCCAATATAGAGAAAGGTACATTATTTAATATCTTTATACCATATCATTCAACAAAACATTCATGTTAATATTTATTGCAGAAGTGATATGTGAAACTGAACATGGAAAAGTAGAGGAGAGTCCCAATATGGAGATGGGTACATTATTTAAAGTTTATATATTTAAACTATTTATTAAAATCTTTTAAATTCCAATAAAAAAATCATTCGTCTCAATATATATGTCGCAGAGGACAAGTTGGATAGTATCATGAGCACTCTATCCAAATTATCATATGAAATTAATGAAATGAAGGAAGACATAAGGGAGCTGTTGTCATATAAGAGGGATTCCGGTCACAGGTAATTATGCACCGTGAGATTTTTTTTGAGTAAACTTTTTTATTTTAATAAATTTAATTCGAAAGAAAATTGGAGCATCTAGAAAACTAGAGCCGACAAAAGGAACATAACAGTGAGTTTAAATAAATCATCTTATTTAGAAAAAGTTTCCGCGCTAGTTGCTGACACAAAAACTTACTCCCCAGTTTGAAAAAAAGAATTTTTTTTCTTTATTTTGACATATTGTGGAAGATCTGAACTTTTTTTTTCAAAGCAATCGTACTGATTTAACTGCATAGGGACAAAATATAAAGCGCGTAAGCGCCGCGTCGCTGTCTAACGCATAAGCATTGGTACGGAACCCATAGGAATGTTAACAAAATGTATACTTATTGTTAAAATCTCTATAAAATATCTGATAATTTGATGTGCATATGTCTAATGATCATTTTTGACCGCCAAATGGCTATTTTTTTACTTTTTCCTCCATATCTCCGAAACCGCTAGACCTACCTTTATGAAAATTTTATCGTATCTTTATCTTGACAATACAAGTGAAATGTTTTATGAATTATTTAAATCGGACGCTCCGTTCTCTTAAAAACTGAGTTACCGTTTTCGGCACTTTTTGCCCCATATCTTCGGAACGGCTAGACCTGCCTTCGCCAAAAACTAATCAGCACGTCTCCTTATCAATACGAATCGAATGTTTTTTGAATTATTCAAATCGGTTGATCCGTATTCCCGAAATCGTCGACAAAAATTTGTATCCGCACATACATACACACACGTACATACATACACACACACAAACACACACACATACACACACACACACATACATCCATTTTTTCTAAGGTATGCCAAAATGTTCAGAAACCTTTGAAACGTAAAGATATATAAAAATTTTCATTTTCGATTTTTTTGCGATTACTATAACTTACCCTACGGGAAGTTAAAAATATTATTACAAATATATAAATTTATACATATAATTATAAATTTATATATTTGTGCGAAACGTACAATGTCACTATCACTGTCAGTACTACTGGTAGCAAAATTATCATTGCTTTGTAATTCATCACTAATCATTTTTTAATACGTTTTAATGGGTAATTTTATTGAAACTTCTTACAAACGATGTATGTATATGCCTCACCAAGTTTCGGAAATTTTTCAATTTCAGTTTCGTCCGGTAGACTTACGACGACTGTAAGGCGTCCTATTCGTGTTTGGGCCGATAACCTTGCGACGACTCTGAGGCGTCATATTTGTGTTTGGGCCGATAACCTTGCGACGACTCTGAGGCGTCATATTTGTGTTTGGGCCTAATACCTTGCAACGTCTCTGAGGCGTCATATTTGTGTTTGGGCCGATAACCTTGCGACGCCTCTGAGGCGTCTTTGTAAGCGAAGGGGTTAACGGATTAGGTACCATTATTAAAGAAATTACTGGAAATTTAGACTCACAAGACGCCAAAAGGTATGAAGAAGCAATACGCATTTTAGAAATTAATGATGAAAATTATGCAAAAACTTTGAATAAGCAAATGACTTTAAATAACAAATTAATTAAATATTTTAACAAAACATTAATTAACATGAATGAGAAAATGATCACATACTAAATAAGAAATTGAACGATATTAACGATTACTTGAAATATGGCAGTTTTAGCCATAATGAATATTTTATAGCTAAAGATAGTTTAGAACAAATTAATTATAGTTTAGTTATTTTAGCAAATATTTTAAACGATTTAGAAATATCATTAGATTTAGCTAAGATGAATTTAGTTCATAACTCAGTAATTAAATTAGATGATTTGAATTTTATGATTAATACTGTAAAGAATTTATACAATGTAGAATTATTACCATTTCCCATAGACGATAGTAATCTTCACAAATATTATAATTTACTTAATATTCAATATTATTACACAGACGAAAAAATTGTTTTTCTTATCAAATTTCCAATCACTTTACCTGAAACATTTAAACACTATAAATTATACCCAATTCCAAATACAGAAAATAGAGTCATTATTCCACCAAAACCTTTCCTTACATTTGGCAACAATAACTATCAATTTGACGATACAAATTGCAAAGAAGTTTCAGAAAAATATTTTTGCAATATTAGACACATATTATCAAACGACGAAGAATGTATCATAAAATTATTACAACTAGATAACACTCACATCAAAACATGCAATGAAATTCAAGTCAACATTACACACAATATTATAGAGAAAATAAATAACGCACACTATATTCTTTTACTAAGCACACAATCAAGAATCGATATGATTTGCAATCATCAAGAAGAAACTAAGTTTATTAAAGGAATTTTTCTTTTAAAACTCCCACACTTATGTAAATTCAGCATTGACAAGAAAAACTATTACAATCAAGAGTCGTCTATAGAAGGAAAAGCAATAATTTTACCAAGAATTGATTTAAATTATACAAATACAAAACTATCAGAACCAATAGAAATCAAATCAATCCAAGTGAATGAATTATACAGAATTCAACAAGAGCAAAACCAAATTAACAAAATCTACGCAAGAAATACAGGAATAAAGAACAGCAATATTATATCAGTCACTATATATTCAACAACCTTAATAATTATTATTATTTATGTTTTGCTCAAGTGTTACAGAAACAGAACCAAAAAGAAGAAATTATAAGTCACTCCAGAAGTAGAGACACCCCAAGAACAAGAAGGCCACAACCAACCACCAACCTGCACCCCGAGGTTTTTCATCTAGGGCCGGAGGAGTTACGGGATCCATCCCGCTGACATAGCTTATATCTAGCCACAAGATCCTCCTTGCTGATAAAGCATATTTTTAACTATATAAGTAGAAAGATCTCTACATTCGATGAGGATAATCTTTGCCAGTACTTACACCAGTTCAGTTATATAATTATATTGTAAAATTCAGTTATTTTATATATTTTATTGTAATTTTAAGAAATAAAGTTTTTTTTATTTTATTCTCGAATAACGAGTATAAAATTATCCGGTACTTGTAAAATTCCATATTCGTCTTAAATTTCGCATAATTTGAAACATTTTTTTTTTCATTTCAATAATTGTTTTACACTATGATTGTAATTAATAAGAATACAGATAATCGCAAATGGTATTGATTCGTTTTATTTTTTTAATTTTTTTTATTGCTTTGTTTGTGTGTTGTTAATCTCGTTCGTGAAGTTTGATGAGCCCTGTAATTACATAATTTTTTCGAAAGGATTTGCGAATGAGACAGAATTACTTAGATTAAAACATGATAGAGATAGGATAGTTAGGATAATATATAACTTTTAATATGTTAGTAAATATATAGTGTAAGACTGATACACTTCTTTCTTTTTTATTATATACTTTGTATTAGGTTATTAGTATATACGTTAGCTTGGATTCTGATAGAACTATGTTAATGTTTATAAATTCTGATTTGTCTGTAAATTTGTCAGTAAATTTCGCTTTTATAATCGAAATAATATATTTACGTCAGTCTTGTTTCTTTTAAATGAAAAAAAAAACAAAATCTGCAAAAAATGCAAATGCAAAAGATTTTTTTAGCAAATACTTTTTAGATTAAAGTATTTTGTCTAAACACTATTGTTTTATTTATGTTTTATTAAGGCGTTCGCGGAGGGAATAGTAGTTAGCATGTCTATGATTTGAAAATGAAGTGAATTTTTGAGGAAACGCGCAGTAACAAGGGTCGCAAAGGCCGCGTATGCGACAAAAAAAAATCGCGTATAGAACGCAATTAGAGTTTAAAAGCAGAGTTTATAAAAAAAATGTATATGCCAGGCAAACAGTGCCGCATTGGATCTGTCTACTTTATTATGATTATTATTCTTTATTAGTTAAACGAATTACATCATAGACATGCTAATTTTATCTGACCAGCTGGAGGGTTCTGTAATAAATTTGTATAATGTAATTGGTTGGTAGTATTAGTATAGTTTTTTTTTCTTACTTAATATTTTAACGTTTAATATTTTCGTGTATTTTCGTGTTTTTTTGTAAGATGATGCAATAATGAATTAGTTTTAATAATTTTGATTATGATTATTTGTTTTAATAATTTGATTATTGATAATGTTTTTCTTTTTAACTATTTTCTTTCTTTTTTTTATTATTACGCGTACAAATGTTGGCCTCAGTTCTGCCGGGTCAGCATCGGCTGGTGCTCAATTCGCGGCTTTATCCGACTGATCCTATTACTAATAGTAGGATTGGGATATTATAGATATATGATTTCTTTGCATAACGATTACAACGGCTATCGCGACCAGTCTAGTTATACATCGTATGCGGCACGGTAACGAAAGGACTAGCCAACCTTCGTTAATTAGAGCAGATTGCAGGCACAAAGTGTCTTATCTCTTAAGAAGTCATATCTCTGCGGGCGCAGGGACACTGGTAAGGGTTTCACTCGGTCTTGCCAAGTACGGACCTGTACCCGACGGTTGGATAAACGCTCTAGTTGTGTGCGTCATACAGCTAGAACGGCCAGATACATTTTTTTTCGCTGTTTTTATTTTCGAACTAGTAGTTTTTTTCTTCTTCATATTTGTCCAATTCTTATTAAATTTAATGTTTTATTACTTCATAACACTTAGTTTTTCTATCATACGCGTAACTTCGTCACTCTTACTGTTCTTATCTTATTTATCATTATTGCATTATCCGTTTTGTTCGCCACTTTAATATATTCGAATAATGTTTTGTTTTATATTTGTATATATCGTTGTGTCGTTTTTTTTATCCGTGCGTCGCGAAAGGTTTGGTTTGGTTTACGGATAGAGTTTATGGCCTATGTTACAAGGCGTTGAAGGTATAGAGGGCAAATTTTTAGTCGAGAGGATAAATATGTTATGGCGGGCCTATTGTTTATGTATTACGTATACGAACCATATCTAGGAATAATGCCAGCGATTAATTTATATACCATAGATAAGTAAACAAGTTATATACCTTATACTTATATATATGCTTATTTATCGTATTTATCTATGTTATATAATGTACAAGTGCTGCCTTCTTCGTATCGCTGTATAAATTAAAATGGAGGTAACGCCAAATGGCATGAGATAGCGATCTATTTATTTTTATTTATCTATGCTCTTACGGTTGGCAATAGTGACATTAGAGCGAGGCAAAGTTACGAAAGAACTTCGTTCAACTGTCAAACAAATTAATGTACCGAAAGAACATTTTGTATTTAGCTTATTATGATAAGTATATTAAATATAAATTTGAGTTTAAATATAACATTGTATATTATAAAGACGTGTTTGTGATTGATTGATAAACATAAAGGTATTGTAAAATACTTTGAGGTTTTTCACGTGTTTAACTTTTAGTTATATTTATTTGATTTAGAAAGAACTATAAATATTTAACTTAAAATAAGTCAAAATTATTGCTCAATTTCATCTTTTACATTTCAGCTCTGCAATAAGGCAAAAGCTTTGAACAATAGCTGATTCATAATTACTGTCCGTCAAATATAAAGTATTTTAAAAAAGGAATTATCTTGGCGACATACATCATTCAAAATACACCTTTGTTAAATTAACGTAAGATTATATTCATAGACAAAACCATAATATGAATATATTATATTCTCAGAACCATTTGTGTTGACAGTTTAGAATGATTATTAATTTAAACATTCATTCCTGTAAAATGTTACGAGAGCATAAACGCAATAATGCACTCTCTAAAGTTATACTCCATGCTCCAACTGTCAACAGCTAATGTTTTAATTTATATTTCTAGTGAAATTAAATATCATATTTAACAATAGTTCATTTAAACTAACCAACTATTTTTGTTAATGCTTATAGAACATACTCGGTGCACAAATATCTCAAAATGTCTGAAGCTGCTAATGATCCGATAATTAAAATTGAACCGCAAGAATATCCAATCGAAGACATTAAACGGGAAATTGAAGAAGATTATAAATTGTGTTCAGAGGATGACAAAACATGTCTAAATAGATTTATGGACTCTATAGTAAAAATAGAAGAAGTCAAACAGGAATTAATTCAGACTGCTCCTTATAAATGTGACAAGTGTAATAGACATTTAGAAAGTTGCTTTATTTGGAACAGCATATGGTGAATTATTGTCATAAGTATACATATTGTTCAGAGACTTTGCCAGATGCATCTGCATTAGAAATACACATAGAATCTCATACAGGTGAAAAACATTTCACATGCACAAAGTGTGATAAAGCATTTACTGAACAATATCATTTAGATCAACACATTTGTGCTCCTGCAAGAGAACAAATTTCACATTTGAATGAATCTGGTAATCAAAAACGAAATATTCGCTCTCATACTGCAAAGGGGCCAGGTAAACGTCTGCATGTTTGCCAAATTTGTGACAAGAAATTCACACAATCGAGTAACTTGAATCAACATATGCTCATTCACACTGGCAAACGTCCCCATGTTTGTCAAATTTGTGACAAGAAATTCACACAATCGAGTTCCTTGAATAGACATATGCTCATTCACACTGGCAAACGTTCTCATGTTTGCCAAATTTGTGACAAGAAATTCACACAATCGAGTTCCTTGAACAGACATATGGTCATTCACACAGGTAAACGTCCCCATGTTTGCCAAATTTGTGATAAGACATTCACACAATCGAGTACCTTGAAAGGACATATGCTCATTCACACTGATTTCAAATGCAAAATCTGCGATAAGGTATTCAAACAATCAAGTAGCCTGAAAAAGCACATGGTTGCTCATACCAATGAGTAATTAGTATTCACAAAATTAGTTAAAAGGTTACATATAACTGCTTATAGAAATTAATTAATTAAATTAAAAATGTATGAATTAATTAATATATGTACATATATATATATATATATATATATATATATATATATATATATATATATATATATATATATATAATAGTTTTATATCTGTAAAGTATGATAAAGATTAAGATTAGATGTAAACTATTATTTTCGTCGTGCTTTTTTTTGTTTATTGATAATATCACCGTAAATCAAACCAAACGAACGTTGGTAGCGTATTACCGCGTTAGTTTATACCGTCGGCGTTTTGATTAATTTGCATGACGCCCTTTTATATGAACAAATTACGATTTTATTTTTATTGAAAATACTTTAATTCTGTCTCGTCAATAGTTATTGGCTCGTGTTTTTTGACCGCCCAATCCAGATTAAGGAATCCGATATGGCAAATGAAAATAATGAAGAAAGAAAGTAATAATCGAGTGAAGCAAGAATGGGTATTTTCAGATAGGGTAAAGTTGATATTTGGAATCAAGGTTAATTATACTTATATAAATAGATTTATAAATTAATGGATCGTGTCGTACCCTTAACCACCTCTTTTAATTATTTATTTTAACTTTTTTTCTTTTTCTTTTCCTTTTTTTTATAAGAATAGCCCGTAGACAGCCCGGCTGCCGAGCGACGTAGCGACAAGTCGTGGAGGGCCGAGGTATGCGATAGGGCACTCGCGGTAAACTAGTTAGACTACTACAAAATATCGCGAGAGCTCAACAAGAACGCCGAATTTGTCGTAGGCCAGTGGGTGTTAGGGAACACAGAAATTCGTAGATAAGGCCAATCAGACTAACTACAACATCCATGGCACGGGCCTTATAAAATAGTTGATAAATTATCGGACCTTAATTATAAGATTGAGCATAAAGCTAGAAATTGGTACAAATACGACACGATCCACGTTAGTAGAATAAAAGAAGAAAGAAAGAATAAAATATTTCTTTCACTTTTCTCTTCGCTTTTTTTTTTAAATATATATAGGTACTTATATATATAAAATGGTAGAATCTTGGATTTGTGTATATATATAGGTGTACATATGTAAATAATTAAACATAATTATAGTAATAGGTTTAGTTTTAAGACTTACGCCCCCCCCCCTTAGATAAGTCGTAAAATTAAGTGTTAGAGTTTAAGAAGACATTTAAGAAGTTATATTGGGATTTTGGTTTGTGGAGAATAAGTTAGTCGACATATAGATAGTATAAATATAAGTCTGCAGGCTTATATCGGGACGCCATATCGGATTTACGCTTTTGTTTTATGGTTATATATATGAGTTGAAAGCTGGGCCCAGTAGTCCACGAGCGAGGACCATTGAGATGTCCGAATCGATGGACGCGTACGGTTTCAATCGGGGAAACCGCCCTTAATCAACCCCGCAGCCGTCGAATTATTATGTGAATTATGATGTATTATGTTGGAATATTTTTGGGAAGGTACCTTCAGCAGAACGCCATCTCCCGTCAAGGGGGCAATTTGGGGTACTTTTGTGCCGGGCTGAGGAACCCCAGGTGTCCCGCTTACATAGGTGTTAAGTATAAGTGCCATTTGTTTTTGGGTGGGCATAGACGGTCGGTCTAGAGATATTATTTGGTATGGGGCTCTGCGGGGGGAGCAAGAAGGAAAACTAGATCCTAGCCCCCATCTGTGGTCTTGTATTTGGGGGGCAATCACACCAGTAGAGGCTGAATTACGGTAAACGTCGCGTCCGTAAAAGTAAACTAGTTATTTAAATAATTGAATTTTGTAAATTGATGTGTATTTTTGTTTCTTGTTCATTGTCATATTAGTTTCGTTTTTTTCTCTCAAAGTTTTTCCGCGCGTTACGCAGTAAAAGATTGTCCATATCATCGGGCTCATGGTTTCTGGCGAACTGATTTATAATTCGGGCTACGGTTATTCCATTAATTCTAATACTACAACCAAGAAAATAGGTGACAGCACACACACATAGGATAAGATTGCGTTTCAAGGAAACGTGTTACGAAAAATTGTACGAAAAACGATTGTACTTCGAATATTTTTTTTATTAAGTTTTTGTCTTTTGTTAGTCTGTGTTATATAACTACTTTTTTTTCTAAATCTAGTCTTTTTTTTTGAATTTGCTGAGTACCGTTTTCCCTAACACGGTTCCTTTGAGAACGAAATAGGGTAAGATAGTTTTAAGCAAACGGACTTATTTTTGTATTGTATTTTTGTGTTACCGAAGGACTTTGTTTTTGTTTTTTTGTATTAATGATGTTGATGTATTTTTTATCAGACCTGTTTATATATAAGTTTATGTTTACTAGCTGCTACGTGTTTTGAGTTTGTAAACAAAGGGGGAATAGCTTACCAGGATTCTAGGAATGTCTGACCGAAACCACAACGCCTAAAGGATGGCCAGCACACAACCACAACTACAATCGTCGTCTAGCAGCCAAGGCTCACACTTGAGCAAAGCCAACCCAGTGGAAAGTGGAAAGAAAATAGGTGACAGCACACACACATAGGATAAGATTGCGTTTCAAGGAAACGTGTTACGAAAATTGTACGAAAAACGATTGTACTTCGAATATTTTTTTATTAAGTTTTTGTCTTTTGTTAGTCTGTGTTATATAACTACTTTTTTTCTAAATCTAGTCTTTTTTTTGAATTTGCTGAGTACCGTTTTCCCTAACACGGTTCCTTTGAGAACGAAATAGGGTAAGATAGTTTTAAGCAAACGGACTTATTTTTGTATTGTAATTTTTGTGTTACCGAAGGACTTTGTTTTTGTTTTTTTGTATTAATGATGTTGATGTATTTTTTTATCAGACCTGTTTATATATAAGTTTATGTTTACTAGCTGCTACGTGTTTTGAGTTTGTAAACAAAGGGGGAATAGCTTACCAGGATTCTAGGAATGTCTGACCGAAACCACAACGCCTAAAGGATGACCAGCACACAACCACAACTACAATCGTCGTCTAGCAGCCAAGGCTCACACTTGAGCAAAGCCAACCCAGTTAAACTAGCCAACCCAAAGACGAGGACCAAAGGGCAAAACAGGACCCTAGGAAGAACACCGGAACAACCCGGAAACCCAGGAGATGGCAATAATTTCATCTTTGGATTTAAGAGCCGAGGCCGGCTCTAGTGTGACAGGGGGGCGTGTAACGACAATTGGTATTGTCGTCAAAAGGGTTGCATAACCACCAGTGCAATGGGGCTCCCCCACCTACGTCTACTAGGGTGCCTGCAATATAAGGTCCAGTCTGGGGTTGAAATGAAGCATTAAGAATTGTATCATCCTCTGAGGAGGTCAGTGGGTCCACGCGCCAGGCGCTGGACGTTCCAGCAAAGGTCAGATGTAATATTGTTTTATAAGGCTATTCCCTCCGTCGGTATCCGTTATAAGTTACCCGTTTAGTATACTCCTTTATAGCTGTAATACTATACTCCGCTAGTATAGAAATTAATAATAATCTATCAGTACGTTGGAGTTTAAGGGGGTATTCTACTGTAGAAGCATGAATTTTACCCGGTTTTGAAGCGCTGTATAAAGGAAACAAATAATATTTTTACTATCGATTTTTTATCATTTGTTTATTGATATTTTATTATTACATTTGTTTATTGATATTTTATTATTACATAAAAAAAATTATTAAAGAAAAAAAATTAGAATTCACAAAGTTATGAGCAGTCAAAGTGGAAGCTCCAAAAAAAAAAGAGGGTGTCCTGGCGTGCATGATTCCAACCCTCCTGGTGATCCGAAACATAAAAAAAAGATGGATTCTTATTATTATAGATGTCGCTATCGTATGAACCTTGGATAAGTCAAAAAAAAATTTTTTGTTTGAATGGCGGCAGTTTGAAAAAAAAATTTTTTTTCATGTTTTTTTAACAATTCCGAATTTTTTAAAAATACTAAATGAAAAGTTATAGTTTTTGGAGAGGTCCATGCGATAAAGCAACGTATAGAGAAGATCCTCTCCAAATTTGAAGTAAATCGGTTCATTAGAACTCGAGATATCCTTACCGCCAGCTCGAAAAAAGTAGTTCCGAGAAAAACGCGTTCAAAGTTTTGAGACAAGTCGTACCCGAACCGAGGCGACGTCACTAAAACGGCGATAACTCAGGAAATAATAGTAATTTTGTAAAATCCTTTTGATGACATATTTTTGAATAACTAAACTTTGAAAATATGAAAAAAA